>NW_004955453.1:9178469-9386573 GCF_000276665.1 Chinchilla lanigera | reverse complement strand
TATATACATATATGTATATACATATATATATACACACATATATATAATCTTAAAAAGGTGAATTCATAGAAGCAGAGAGTAGAGCAACAGTTGGCAGGGGCTAGAGAATGAAAGAAATTAGGAAATTTTGGTTAAAGGGTACAAACTTTCAATTATAAGATGAATATATTCTAGAGACCAAATGTATAGCATGATAACTATAGTTAATTGTACTGTATAATAGCATATAAAGCTGTTTATAAAAATAGGATGTAGGGGTGCATGCCTTTGATCACCACTTCCTGGGAGGTGTAGGCAGTGGGGTCACAAGTTTGAGACTGGTCTAGGCAACTTCACATGACCTTATCTAAACATAAAGTTAACAAAGCGTGGAGAGGTAGCTCAGTGGCTGAGTGCTTACATATCCCATGTGAGGACACGGATACAGCAATCCCCAGTAGTTACATTGAAGAAGTATGTATTTTATGTGAGAATTTTATTCCTGGTATATACTAAGAAAATTTCAGATGCTTTGAGAACTTATGAAAATTCTATGTTTGGAGGGTAACATATGAAATAATTGAAGTCAGGTAATCATTAAATAATCTGTGGCAAAAAAGTTCAGTCAACTTTTTGGATTTTGTATATATTATAGACATGGTTATTTACTAGTACACAAAAGCTGCTAATTTGTAATATCTATACTCATCAATAACATTAGACATATTTTTGATGCTTAGGTAATATAAGCTATTATTTACCTGAGGCATGTAACTCTTGAATTGATTCTGAAGGTGTCAAAGGATCTAGATTCAATATAAATTAACAAAATGGTTAGATACAAGTGTACTCAGATATACACATATATTTATTAACTATGTATAATTTACATTGGAAAGTTAAAATATATTTTTTAAATTATAAGTAAATCTCTTAATGTTGCCATTTTTCAAGAACACCTTAAATTGGTTGTTTCCCTAAGAAAGAATCATGAGTGCATGTTTTTCTAAAAAGAAAACCTGCTGTGAAACATATTTTTATACTCACTATTTATGGTATCCAGCATACAAAAAGACTCACCAGGCCTTTTCCAGAGCTAGTGATTGATAGCTACTGGAAGCATAATGACCAAATCAGGGTTTACCCTTTCGAATATCTTCACTAGCTTAGCTAACCAATAATGACTTCACACTAATTTATAAAACAAACTCAAATCAGAACAAACAGAAGCCTGAATATGTTATAGTCTAATATATCATGTCCACCCCTTTTTCTTTAAAATGTGCTTTATACGTTAGAAAATAATAGAATAATATACATAGGTTATAATTAAAATTAAAGTGCCAAAATGTTTATAGATTTAATAATATAATTTTCCTTCTAAACTATTAGTGTAAGCTATAATAATTACAATGAAGTCCTTTATCATCGCAGTTTCTGCCCTTATGAATATTAAAATCATGCCTTCTGAATAGTTTATTCATTGCTTAGAAGCATTTCAAGTTCCAAAATCATTTCAGTCTTTTCTTTGCCTCTTGATGTTTGATTAGTTTCTGATGTCTAAATGTATAATGTTTATACTCTATCATGATTTTCCTGTTATGTATATTGTAATGTACATGCTATATTCATACTATACATTATATATACATACACATACACAATTTTTTAATTTGCAAAAGTAATAAATAAAAAAACCTGTTAGGTTAAAATAAAATAAATAAAAATAACCTGTAGGCTATGCTCTAATAGTACATCAAACAAAATATGAAGCTCCATTCTTACCTGCACATACAATCTCTTCCTCTCTTTGGCTTAGGAGTGTCAGGTATTTATAATGTTTCCCTCCCCTCCTCTCCTCTCTCTTTTCCTCCCCTGCCGTCACCTCCCCTGCACCCCGCTTCCCTTCCCTCTTCCCTTCTCTCTCTTCCTTACAATATACAAATGTTCCATGTACAACTTGTCTAGAGTAACTTCATTTTAACAAAATTATACACACTGAGTGATAATCTTAAATCATACTCAGAGGTATAACTTTTTCTCCCTGTAATTTTTATATCTCAAAACTCTATGGAAAGCTGTCTTTTGTAGCTAGTGAGGCACAAGACAGTATGCTTCTAGACTGAAATTATAATCTGGTTTAAAATTGTGTTGACTTTCTCTTTAATGAAGAGAGGAAGACAAAAATTTAGAAATATAGAGTTGTGTTCATCAAACATGCCAACAACTTCTGCATTTTCTCCAGGTTACCTGGCTCTGACACCCATGCTACAACTTCAAATAAAGCTGTGATCGAGGAATCAGGAAAACGGTATATATATTAAAAAAAAGGCAAAAACCAAGAGTATTCACCTGAGAGGAACTAAGAAAAATGAGGAACTGTTCATTACCTGGAATGTTTGCTGATCTTATGGGGAGACACAAAGGGATAAAGTGCTCATGTTGACATACTTCTTGGATAAAATCAAATTTATACTGGCATAAGGTCTAAAAGAGGAAAATGGAATGACTACTATTTGTACATCAAGAAAGGCAATAAATACAAACAAAAAATATGCTTTTGAACTTCATCCCTAAAAGAGGTAATTACTTTTTGCGACAACTAAGTCATTTTAAATTTTTTTCTTTTCATTTTTACATTTAAAAGGTCTGTCCCCTCCAAAGTGGGCTGTCTTTGAAGACTACTCAAGGCCTCCTCAGGAAATGATCCCATTTGTAACCTACATTCAGTTTCCACATGAGGTAAGATCCTGATTTCTCTTTTCAGCTTCTGTTAGTTGAGGTCATAACGTGTTAATTGTGAGGAAAATCTTGCTGTACCACGTGCACAGAGCTCCCTCAAAAACTAACTAAAATCATACAACAAACCCTACTAGCAAAAAGCAAGATCTATAGTTAAAATAGTGAAGCCGATCATCTGAAATTAAACTGAAACTGTTTGTGTCACTTGTTCTGAGCTTATGTTATTTAATGGGCTTTTTCTTTGCTGCCTCATCAAAAGGTCTGTCTTTTCAATAAGGTTTCAATGTAGAAGTAATAAAGTCTGGACATGGTCTCTGAGGACGATAACACATGTATTAAGAAGAATCATAACTGTAGGTACAATTATCACATTCATAACTGCTCTAGTTTTACTCTCATACATGTTAAATAATCATTCTTAAGACTAAGTTAGATTGTCATTACTATATTCACTAATACCAGCACATACAGTGAAAGATTTCCCATATACTTAGATGTTTTAGAATCATTGTGGCAACATTAGTCAATATTTTAAAATCTTGCCATTTCAAACAAGGATAGCATTTGACCTTTTTGTGCAGTAAAGTCCATAGGAATATAATTAAATTACTTATGTTAATTATCCTTCACTGAGAACATTCTCTTTGGTCTTTCAAAAATGTATAATTTAGGTCTACTGCAATTATATCTAAATGGATGGTCTACAAATGTCATGCATAGTAGGAGCACAAACAGAGAATATCCTTTCACGGAATATTTAGAAGAGTGGATTTTCAAAACCAAATGACACATAACCAAACATAATTCCCCACCCCAGAACAATAACGTTCAGGCTCCTAAGCATGACCTAAAAGGCTTAGGATTGTCGTTATTTTCTTTGGGTTTTTTATATCAATTGTTCTTTCCCAACCTAGGTCATTTCCCCTTGGGCATTTCCCTTTTTCTCAATGGACAAATGTTAATGGGGGAGTTATTAATTCAGGGGCCCTGTCTTCCTTCCTTAAAAGGCAGGTGTATGACCCAAAGTAGATTGATCTCCTGCTTCCTATATGGAATTTCAACCCAAAACAGATTGTTAAGATGGAGAAAATGGCTCCAGCTGATTAATTATGTAGCAGCAGCAGCAGCAGCAGCAGCGCCCTAGTCAAATGGTCCCTCATTTGTGATCATTCCTGTGCTCTGTAAAGTGCCCTGGTACCGGTTCATTTCAAAGCCCAGGTCTCCAGCTGTTTATTTAATGCTGCTTACTCCCAGTATCCTTTCATAAACTCCCCTTTCACGAGTTAGAATCAGATTCTGTTGTGTGCAGCCCTCAGAGTTCTAACTGATGCAACAATCTTGATCTGCCAATTTCTAGTCTTCACTTCCTCCACCACATCACATCTCCGTGGTTTTTAACTTGAGAATGCCTGAGAATCACCTGAAAGTCTCATTAAAGCAGATTTCTGGGCCCCTGTGATGCTCCCTGATTGGTTTAGGAACCACACTTGGAGAGCTATTGCTCTGAAACACAGAGTTCCCTCGTGATCTCTCTGACACACACCTTTAGTTGTGTAGAGTGATCAGTTCACATGGGTTGCCTGTTTTGCCTAGACTTAAGGGTTTTCCAAGGATATAGAACTTTTGGTGTTAAATCTAAGAGAGCCCAGCATAAACTGAAGTGAGTTACTCCCTTTCAAACAACAGAGAATAGAAATGAAGTACAAACACTCATCCACTCCTTTGCCTCCATTAAGGAAGGACTTGGGAGACTTTCTCAGTAGGTGGAGCATTTAAAAGGCTGCATTTCCTTGGTGCAGATGTTATTTTTTCATACAGAGAATGGATAGGTTAATATTTAGGCAGATATAAACAGAGACGAATTTATAAATAAATAATATAATGCAGAGTTCAGCAAATAATCCACCTCCTGTGGTCCTTACCTTCAGATCCCCGGAGGAAAACATGCTGATGTAATTGTTAACTATCCTAAACACAAATCCTCGGTCCATGAATGTAAAGCAGCGCTAAAAAGGATAAAATGCTAAGTTCAAACATTTGTGCTTGGGGAATCATTGCAGATTTTAGGAAAAATGATTATACATATTGAAGCAGATTAATCCACTTAGCTAAATGCGTTGTATAAATGTCTTTAAGAATCTCGAAAATATGTTCAAACACTCATTCACAAATGGCAACTCATTCAAATACCAGAGTATTTTGCAAATCAGAAAGTTGCAAACCCGTATTTGTCAACTGTATGAAACACCACCTAGACTTTTTCAGTGGAATGTTACAGCCCTTATCTTTTCATATAGAAAAGCGCAGATTTTAGTTGTCTGTTTCTTAACTTCTTGGTTATATTTTATTACTGTTCTTTAGTAATTTGATTCTGCATTGCTTGAGCGGAGACTGTCTGCTGCACAGCACTAAGTAGCAATGGGGCTGAGATGGGGCTGGAAGGCTTCTTCAATCTCACAAGACCTTTTAAGAGAGTACCTGTTCTCCTTTTCACTTGAGAATGTTTAAATTTGAAGAATGAAGGGAAAGGAGGAAAGCCTGAGATTTCCTTTAGTGAGCTGCCCACTGTCTTTCTTATTTTGTTGTCAGATTGTCTTTATTGTAGCAAGGAGAGACTTAGGCAGTAGGTAGGTTCGGAGGAGCATCTGTACTTGCTCTGAAACACTAAAATCCATCCTATCTGTAACTGAGCTGTAGTAGTCAAGAGTGCATTGGCAGCAAGTGAACTAGGAGGCACTGATCGTATTTACTCATGGGATGTCTTGGGGAGGCACCGTGGCAGATTGCTGCCTCTTGACATGCAAGTTTTCTTCTATTCACCCCCAGGTGTGGAAGCACACACTGTACTGAGAATCATGCAGGTGTACACCACACGGTGAGCAGAACATCTTTCTCCTGTCCAAAGAGTTAAGACAGTGTATTACAATGGTTTTGTGTTTCTTGTTTCTCTTCTCAATTTTACTCTCAATTCTCTTTTCTCAGTAAGGCCTGGACATAAATTGCTATACTACCAAGTGGAAATTCTTCCACTGAAATACACCTGTGTGTAAGCAAGGGCAATTTTCTTTAACAAGGCTCTTCCATTTGTTAAGTCATTTCTGTTTTTGTTTTACTTTCCATTTTTCTTTTGAGTTTTGTCATGTACCTATTCATTACTGTGTAATATTGCTTCATTTATGTTTTCATTTTTACTATAAATTTTAGTTCTTTTTATTCAGTAGGGAGGAGGATGTTTCCTTCCATCTCTTGACAGAAGAGTGGGAGTGGGAGATACGATGGCATAATCATTGCCTCAGAAGAAAGACAGAGAGCAGTAAGTGGTGGAGGGATGAACACCTGTGCCTTCCACGCAGTGCTGGATGCTGGCAGATGTGTTCATCCTCCTAGGCTCTGCGTCTGTAGGCGGCTGTCCCAGCCTGGCCACCCTCGCGATGTCCCCAGCCTGGAGCTCTCTCCAGGAAAAATCTGCTGTCCCCTTCCTGCTGACCAGGGGTCCTCATCTCACCATGCAGGGAGAGGAAGATCACTGAGGACATCTCTGTGCCCTAGGAACTTCTGAAGGAAGAGCAGGAGAAATGGGGCCCTGGGGAATCTTTGGCGAACATGTAAAGGCTCTTTGATTCCATGGAAGAAGGGCTGATGAGTCCTGTCACTGAACCAGTCCAGGACAACTGCCACATCCTAAAGGAGGTTGCTCTGGCTACTCTGCAGATAGACCTCCGAGCTCTTGTAGAGGACTTGTCTCCAGCATCCATGAATAGGGAGGATGGGAGAAGACCACACTGGAGAGCAAAAAGGTCAACTTGGGTTCCTTGAATTTGAAAAAAGGTATCTAATGTGGAAGCTTGTCATCTCTTTCCAAGGGACAAAGAGGGGTTATTCTTAGGATGCAAGATCATCGGAGTCAGCCCTCCTTCTACAAAGGTCCTCCTACAGGTTCAGCTTCACCAAGTGTGTGATGGGTCCTGCGTCTGCTGAACCCTAGTGTCTCCTTTTCCTCAGGTACAATAATACTCCTGCCCAAGGCTGAGGCCTGGGGAGAAGGTTTCTTGCTTTTGTTTTTGCATAACTTAATGTTGTATATGAACTGAAAGTAAATTATAGCAGGTTTTGGTACACCGTGGCCCATGGGCCAAAGCAGCCTGCCTACCACCTGTTTCCTAGAAAGCGTTCTCCTGGAACACAGCCATATTTGATCATTTATGTTTTTCTAGAGTGAAATGTCCATTGCTCTTTCTGGGTTACAATAACAGAGTTGAGTAGTTGTGACAGATGATATGGCTTACAAAACTGAACATATTCAGCTTGTGGCCATTTACAGAAAATGTTTGCAGACTCCTGATTTACAGAATAGCTTATATTCTGCTAGACTTTTTCTCAGTTTGATTCATAAGCTAAAAGCCAAATATTCTAAGTTACATTCAGAAAGGTATTGTTGTAATTAAAAAAATATTTATTTTACCAAGAGTGAGAGTAAGGAGGAATGTACTCTATAATTGGTTCAGGGATGAGTGATGGAATTTCAGATTGCAAAAAAGATCCACAGGAATGCCCTTGTCATGCCCTTCTGTATGTTACAAAGCCATTGGTTCCATTATTCCCCCCTGGATACTTTTCTTTTGCCCTCATAATTAGGCATTAGCCTATCCATCAGCTATTGCAAAGATGAGCTCAGTGGAAAAGTCACTTACTACCAAAGCATAGACTATTTAAGCCAAATATAGTAGATATGAAGATTTCCCCCTTTCCCAGAGACTTACCAGTCCATCTTTTTTTTGAACACATTTTTCTCAAACATATTTACTAAGACACCAAGTTTTTACCTTATATTAGATTATTTCCAAATGTTTTTCAAAAACTAGTTGAAATAAAGCAGGGAATGACAGGGTGAGTGGGGGAAAGGATATGCATATTTAAGCAGGAAGATAAAAATCAGAATGAACCTGTCTTTGTTATCAGCTTGTTAGTGTGCCTTATAAGAAAAGTATCTAAGCTGGTGTACTCAGGTATGAGTTGTGATGTAGTTTGGTAATAAAAAATTGAAAAAGGTTCATAGATTGTACAGAGTCCATTCAAAAACGATCTACTTCAAGGATAGAACAGCAAAAAAAAAAAAAAAAAAAACTGTACAAGATTTTTGGTGTAATTGCTGTGAAAATATTACTTCACCATGATGCAAAGTGAGAGAAGATGCTTATTAAACCAGGACATTTTTTTTATATGCCCACACACTGGTTTCCAGAGATTCTGTTCCCTCTTCATTCTTGGAAAACATTCTTGGTACAACTACAACATTGCAACAATATTTTCACTGTTAAATTCCAATGATGATTGGGTCCCAGTATTTGACTACTAATATATAATTGAATGACCAAAGAGGTAGATGTCATATGCAGTTCATGTGAGCAAATAAATACTATCAATTGCTAGGAATATAAAAAATTTATCCCAACATAGGGAGTGGGCAATGTCAAACTATTAAAAGCTGAAAATTCATCAGTTCCTTAAAACTGTGCCAAATGATAGCATTTAGCTTTTAAAAATTACTTTCCTTTTCCTTTTTTTCTCATGTAGTTCCAATGATTTATTTAATGAACCTTCCAAGATGTTTCTTTTCAGTATTCCGTGTTCACAAATGCCACTACAATTACAAATTAAATATAACAGAGTATGATGGACTGAACTAATCTTTCCATTCATAAACTTCTCGTTATGTGTGCTAGTTTCAATTTGGAATCCACATAAGCTACATATGTCAACTCTCTTTATCTGTTGTGAATCTGTGCTTTTCACTTACGGAGTCCACCAAACCACTGATGGGTACCATTTCATTGTTAATATTGGACATTTTTTGTTTGCCCCCATTTGACATATTAACTTATGCATCACCAGCAGCAATCTTTGCACCAGTGAGCATCACGGAAGATTCATTCATTCCAACAGTAACAGAGCATACAAATCAAGGTAATAGATATGGGATCTTTTCTGTTTTCTAAAGACTTGTTTATTCATTTTTTCTTTGCAATTTGGACAGGAACAGTGCAGATATTCCCTTAAACATATTTTGCTTACAGACTTGACTATACACAATTTTTCCCCCAAATTTCCTACACTTTTAAGCACTTTAAGTGAACTACCAGCATAGCAATAAATTTTATTCCAATAGGTGTTAAAATGTGGTAGAAAACCAGAGTAATTTTTTTCCTTTACCTTTTATCCCTGACCATCCTTTTCCTTTACTGGAACAAAGAAAAAGAAAAACACGAGAGGCAAAGCATTGAAGAAAAAAATAAATTCATGATAAAAACAAATTTAGTGTATAATGTGAGAGTTTGTAGCACCTTTCAAAAGAATTTAGATTGGATTACAGTTCACCCAAGACAACTTAGGTTAAATTTTCATCTACTTTATGCTTCTTAGTTTCATATTAGCATTAATTTGTAAATTACCATAGTCACTCAGTATATTGTGATGTCTATGATAAACAAGTGGTTTTATCAAAGGTGTAGTAGTTAATACTTGGATAAGAGAAAGAAGAGAAGAAAATCAGTCTTCCTAAGTTATTATCTGTTAAGGGATATTCCATAAGTTTGCATGTTGACATTTGGACTTTGCATTTTTTCTTCTCAACTCAGTGTGACTGCCTGTAATCCAAAGAAATATGACCAACTTTCATATTCATCCAGTTAAGACAGTAGCTCTTTTATACTTAAACTGACAATTTTCTTTGTTCAGCACATGATCTTTTCATCATATAAAAGAAAGCTTAGCAGCAATATAACAAATGAGAGAAATTCCCAAACGTCTCCCTGAAATGGCTATTTGGTGTCATGATCACACCTGTCAGTGATCCAGAATGTCACCTCAAGGGTGGAAATGCAGGACAGAATAATAGTGCTGCAATGAGGTATCTTTTCAAGCGTTTCATTTTTCTCCTTAAAAATACTCAGCAGCACTTTGATTTGGTAACACTCAAATGGATGCTTTTATCTAACCTTAGTGTTTCTTCAGTGAGACTCCCAAGTTAGAAACGATAATAAAGTTATTCACTGCTTATCATAGTGATGTGAATCAATTAACATTTCAGATATCTTGCACCACTGCAGAGTTGCGGTCTCACAGAACGGTACCTTAAGGAATCTGGCAACACTGTGGTTTGCCCTTTTTGTTTCTTCAAGTGCTTCCTTGTATTTCCAAGTCACGTGATCACACAGAACCATCACAAGATTGTCCAATTCATTTTGGTAAGATTCAGGAAATCTTTGAGCCCGGGGAAGCTAAGGAAAGAACAGATTATTTATAATCTGACTTATAAAGTAAGACTTCAATAGGCGCTAACTTGAAAGACCTACTGTAGAGACTGTCAAATAAAAAGAGTTCTTTGACAGCAATAATAAAATAGAAACTTTTTAAATTTCAGTGATGCTTTCTGCCATATTCATTTAGTGTTCCTCTCTATTTTGACCACTACATTTTCACTTTTCATTTAAGAGTAAATTATATCATGTTAATTGCAAACTATTCCAATATAAAATGAGCAAAGTACAATATGAGGCATTTTACGACTTATCACATCTCAATTCCGTTCTCTTGCCTCCCAACAAACAACTACTATTAAAAGTCTAATGAGTATTTTTCTGAACTTTTTGGATACATAGCTTCATGTAATTAAAAATAAATTTATTTGATTTAAAAAAATTAGAAATTCTTTGTAATAATCAACTAAGAAATCAGTGAGTGAATAATAGGATGAGCACAGATATAGTTTGAAACACTCTCTGGTAATTGGTGTGACCTGACTGTTCTTCAGAAGGGGCTCACAAATCAAGCTGCTGTGACACCGGATGCAGAAAGGCATGGCTGAAAGAGGGCATAATAATTTAATAACGCCTTAAGAGGGCTCTTTCGACTTCTGCACATAAGCGTAAAGTTCGAGATGGCCAAGTTGTTCACTTCTTGAATTTATACAGACCATTTCTACAAAACAGATAAGACTCATTAACCTTTGTAAGTTGGCTTTAGATAGATCTTTTGCAAAAAGGGCAGGGGGCCAAGAGATGGAGGGAAGTGTACCAAGGAAGAAAGAAGGATGAAAAAATTATTAAAAAATTAAAAAATGACACACAGATGCATTTTTACCATAGTTATATTTTTACTATAAGGAAACAGAATTTAGAGTTAGATGGAAGTCTTTCTTTCTTTTTCTTTTTCTTTCTTTCTTTCTTTCTTTCTTTCTTTCTTTCTTTCTTTCTTTCTTTCTTTTCTCTTCTTGCTTTTGACAGGATCTTGCTATATAGTTCAGCCTGAACTTGAACTCACTAAGTAGGCCAGGCTGGCCTTTAACTTGGGGCAATCCTCCTTTCTCAGCCTCTTGAGTGCTGGGATTATAGGTGTGCATTACCTCACTCACTGGACTACACATTGCTAAATAGTGAGCACCCAGCCTTCCATGTTGGAAGCATAAGAACCATAAAAGCTGAAGTTACAAGAGTTGAATAACATGGAGAATTAAGAGTGGAACACTGGAGGTGGCTTAGGCTTTTTTTTTTTTTTTTTTTTTTTTTTTTTAGGCAATTTACAAGGACATCACTGTATAGGTATTTTGAGGTTCTCACAGATACTCTTTGTATTAAAATTTATTTTTGAAATCAAATGAGTTAACAACAAATCAGTCTAACTTAATTAATCACTGTAATGGTTGATACATTGTGTCAACTTGAGAAGTTTAGAAGCTTAACTAAGTAACTCAGCAGCTGTACTTACTACGGTATGCAGGACATTCCCTATAGTTGCTGTTTATGCCCTGGGATGTTGTAATGGCTGATTCATTGTGTCAATTTGAGAAGTTTAGAAGTTTAACTAGGCAACTCAGCAGGGGGCAGGGGTCCTCACATTGTAAATATCCTCAGCCTGTGCAAGAGGAGGGCACAGAGATGATGTGAATGCTACACCTGCTCTAGAGTGGGTAGCCTGCATACAATTTAAGGGAGAAAAAGAGGCTCGCTCTGTCCCCTCTTTGCTCTTGTTGCTTTTGCTGTCTTCCGCTGCTGTGCAATGTTGCCCCTGTGACCCGCTGCCCTGCTTGGGAGCCAGTTGATTATGGACTGAAACCTCCACAAACTGTGAGCTAAATAAACTTTCCTTTCTTAATTTTGGGTGTTGGGAATTTTATCTCAGCAACAAGAAAAAAGTAACTAGCACAGTCACACACATCATTTTCATTCTGCCCCATATACCTTGGGCAATGATAAACTGATAAACAATTCACCTACAGGAAAGAAATAATCACTTTTCAACTAATTAGAGTACATTTGTCAGGGTATAAAATCCGCAGAACATACTAATACCACCTTCAGTGCACAGGGGCATGTATTAATCTCTTGGCTTTCATGTTCCCTTTCTGTTCCCTTCTGTGTACCTTCTCTTCAAATTCTTCTTTTGGCCCACTCTTCCTCTTAACTCAAAGACATGTGATCTGATAAGTAAATTTTCCCTGGGAAAATATCACAAAGGCTAGAAGTGGAGGAATTCTCACACTAGGGATGTAGAATTTCCTGTTTCAGGACAGGAAAGAAAGGAAGTGAGGAGACGGCATGAAACAGGGGGACAAAGTTGGAACAGGGAGGAGAACCTGGTCTATGACCACCATCATAAGGAATGGGCCTTGGATGTAGGGGCTGGACTTTAGGTATTTGGGAATTTGTTAGGAATAAGATCAGTGATGGAGAATAAAAGGTGTGGCCACTACAAGGTACCAGAATGTCTCTACTGGCTAGCAGATTGAGAATATAACAGCAGGTCCCAGGAGAGCCAAACCCACCATATGCAGGATAGCTGGGGTCAGATAGGAGACACAGTACGCCTAACCACACTGTGGGTCCAGGGGCTTAAACCTAGACATCTCTCCTGACTCCTTCAGACCTTCTGTACTCCCAAAACTGATGGCTAATATTTCTTTAATGGTGGAGAAAGCCATTCATTTCATAATTTAAAAAGTGCAAATAACTTGGAGAAGTTTAAAGTGGATACTTTTGTGTCAAATGATGATATTGGATATTTTCCTATTGTGGTTCATGGTTGGAAAATTGGGAGGTGGGCCCCTGAGAGACGGCTGGAGTGTGGGGCTGCCACTGAAGGAGGTAATGAGGGGAATTTCTGATCCCAACTTGGCTTAAGGCCAAGGAGATAGGAATCATTCTTATCTTCATGGTAGATTCTTTTCTTCCTCCCAGGCAGGAGATTCTTATCTCTGGAGCAGATGCAGTCAAAAAGCAAACACAGGATTTACAGTGAAAGGTGAAACTGCAGAAATGACTAAAGGTGCAGGCTTTCTGTCATGCTGAAGTCAAGGCTGGGGGTGGAGACCCTTGGGGTCTACATGCATGGACAGGAGCCTCTGGGTAGCTGACTCCCAGCAGGTGGCCTTGGACACTTCTCTTAACCTTCAGTGGTTGTAGAAGTGTCCTATCTTTCCCTGTTAGCAATCAGTTTTTCTCCCAAGGAGAAGACACTGTAAGGCCTTGCCCTTGGAAGGAAATAAGAAAACCCTCAGGGAGGTGAGTCATCTCCATCCCTGGGGATCAGGGCAAAAACATGAATATTTGCTGGGCCTAATAAAGTAGGGAAGAGGATAGTACACCATGAGAACCATAACAATTAGCTAGCATGTACCAGCGGGAGCCAGGGGGTACCTTTGATATCGTATAGTGAGGGTGTTTGATCAAGGGTCAGAGTTCACTGGCAAAGGGTGCTTTTTCAGGACCCAGGATGAAATAACACCTCCAAGCATAGGCAGCTCACTCTTAAAGTGGAATCCTGGAGATAGACACTTGAAGCAAAATTGGAAATGTCTGCGGTGTTCTGGCAAAAGATAGAGGACTGAGTAAAGAGAAGGTGGGAAGTGGACATGTGGGAGTGGATGTTCACTGATAACAGAAGACCCACCAGAGTATCAAGTTCCCAGGGAAACCCAGAAGACATACACACTCTGGCCATCAAGGAGGTACTGGGGATCGACATCACTAAGATGTTCAGTGGTGTCTCCTGCACGTTGGCAGGAGAAGCAGTTATGTGTGGCTTACTGGTGGCTATTGGGATAATGGGTCCTAACACTAACAGAGGCTGTGTCCTGTGCTTAATGTCCAGGAGTCTGAGGCCACAATTATCATGGTTAATAAGAAAGCTGGAGGGCCCATCATGGGGCTTTGACTGTCAGGGACCTGTAGAACAGGCTAATACTGCGTGGAATCCCTAGGGACAAAACAAATTTTCACAGTTCACATCCACAAAGAAGGCAAGACTGGACATTCCTAATTCCTTTCTCTGCTCCTAGTCCTAAGTCAGCTTTCAGATCTGGTATGAACTGACTGAAGAGGTGGCAGGCTCCCATGGGAAAGCCTGTATCTTGGTACTAAATAAAGCATATTTCATAGTGCTTTTCTCAATTCTTCTGCAAAGGGCCCATTAGCCATTTACTCAGTCTACTGTGGCCTAGGAAAGGGAATACTCATGTATTTCATGGACTGATGGACACAGGATCTGAGTTAACATTGGAAACCAAAAGCATCACCATGTTTTCCCTATTAAAGTTGGGACTTACAGGGATTAAAAGTGGAGTCTTGACTAATGTCCTGTTAGCAACAAATTCACTGGATGAAAAGATCCACCCAACAGTCATTTATCTTGTTCCAAATATATAGTTTATATTGACAAAACTGGTATTTGGAGTAGTGTTTCCCTGGGTGCTTGTCCCATGGAGCTAACCAGGTGGACGAAGAGATGGATGTGTTGACACTACCTCTCTGCAAATGGGAAAATAAACCAGAATATTGCCACTAATTCCCATCATCCCCGCCCTAAGCAACACTGTTGATTTACCCTCCTGGTAGGGGTCAGTATCAAGTGTAAGACTCTTGCCTTACCCCAGTGGGAACTGAGAGACACACATCGGGAACATAAATGGTGCCTGGGTGCTTCCTGGTCATCTCTGCCCAGTTGTCTTTGTGAATAGTCACAAGCAGCAACCCTGGCCTGAGTAGAGGGTGATGACCAGAGGCAAAGACAGTTCCGGAAAGGAGGTTTGGGTCACACTGTCAGGTTGTAATAGAAAATGGACTCCCATCCAGTATACTTCAGTTTCTTAGTTGAGCAGGTTAATAGTTCCTGTTACTACTGTATCCTACAAATAGTTGTTCACTGTGATGCATATTGTAAGAACCAACGTAAGACAGCTAAGTACTCTGTCTTTGTACTTCCCCTTACAGACCCCATAAAAACTCCCTGCCTGAGCCTTTGGCGTCTGAGATTTTGAAGGATAATTGATGCCTTGTCAGTGCCCATCTGATGTTCAATAAGTCTGTCTCCAAAGCCTGAGTGTCATTTTGGTGTTTCTGTTGCCATAGTTAGGTGAATCCCAGGAGCCTTCAGAGCCATGAGGAGGGTGAGGAGATGTAGACTGGGTCACAGAGGAAGAATGTGCTGATGGTACACAGGCTCCTGAGGAGACCGCGTGGCATGACAGCAGCTGCGGTTGATCTTACTAGCTTCCCTCATCTGTTTCCTTTCAGGACAAGAGGTCAGTGGGAACTATGGAGAGTAAATTCAGGAACATGTGCAATGTGCCCATGTGACCCACAGGCTGGGCACTCATAATGTGCAGAGTTCAGATTTTCCCTTAAGATAGAACATACTGGGAAGAACTCATCTTGGGAGCCGTTCAAGTGCTCATGCCAATGTAGCCCCCTGTTCACCAGCTGCTCTGATTCAGTGGGCTGGCAGAAGTCCTAGGGCTGGACCATCTGCCCATGGTGGGACTCCTTGAGCAGTCTTTGCTCTCAAACTGCCCAGCGGCCCTGCTAAGCCTTGCTCACTGGCAGGCTCTGTTTAGCTAATCTTTTTCCTTCCCTACTTTCTTTCACAGGTATCAGACTTCCTTATTCAGTTTTCTGTCCCTTTTGTCCTTTACAGCTATTTCTTTTTTTATTTTAAAGAGAATAAAAAAGTAATAGCAAAATAACAGCAACACAGAGAAAAACAATAAAAATAATACAGGGTTTCAAAACAAAATGATAGGAATTAACAGTGGTTGTTACATTATATATTGTTATTTTCAACAAAGTTGCTCAGATTACCAGATGTAAGAATGCAAGATTGATCAAACCATTAAAGAGAATAAAAAATGATAGAAAAATTAGAAACCCAAAAGGTACAATAGATATTGTGAAAGCAAAAGAAATTGCTCAAAGGGAAGGAATAACTGGGATGAGGGAAAAGAGAAAAAGAAAGAAAGAAGGAAGGGAAATACATATATATATATATATATATATATATATATATATATATAGAGAGAGAGAGAGAGAGAGAGAGAGAGAGAGAGATACAAATAGATATAGATAACTGAGATAATTGTACTACTGATGTCTATTGGTTTATTGAGAGGAACAGTTAATGCTTAAATTTTTTGATCAATTTTGCATGCTTATATCTGGTAATCTGAACAACTAATTTAAAGACAACAATATGCAATAAAACAACCATTGGTGAATTCCTACCATCTTGTTTAGTGAAGCTTTAGAGCTATTTCTTTCCAGTAATCTCTTGCACTTCTAATTTTGTTCTGGAATCTGCTTCTGGGTGGGCTTATACTGACCTACATCATTATTTCTCCTACTGAAAAAGCAAATTAACATAAATTGCTAAGGTTTACAAAGCCAATGAAAATGGAGCTAATGAGAATGTGTTCACAGTGTAATTGTTGGATAATATTACATTACAATTTTACCTCTAATCCTACCTGAATTTTATTTGTGTCGATCAGGTGCTGTGCCATTGATTTTAGGATAATTGCAAAAAAGAACCAGGAATGCTGTTAGGAAAAAGAAAAGACAATAAAGAATTCATCATCCTATGGTACAGTAATAATAAAACTCTGTGTTTCCAATATGTAATACCACAACATTTCTATTGTAACATGTATTACTTGAAACTAATCTCATCTTTGTAAAAGCTGTAATGGTAAAAGTACATGTCAGACATTCAGTGTCTTCATTGTCTCAAAAAAGGTTCCTTTTCATCTTGGCTTTTGGTGACATCTCACAAACCTTCCTGCTGTGCTGTTGCCTCTGAATTAAGCAAGGCCTTTTCCTCCACCTCCTCCACTCCCCACTAAGATCCCCTTGTAGCCAGCTCCAGCACCTCTGACCCACTCTGGGCTCAGGTGTTGCCTTCTCCATGTGCTCCATCCTGCAACTCTATTTAACACTTTACATCTCACCCTTGGCCCTTAGCATGCCAGTTCCTCCTTCCTGCTTTGCTGATTATCTTCCAGTACTACTTCTCACCGTCTGACATACCACATAATTTATCAGCAAACTGTACCTGTAGTTTATTGTTTGTATCCCCCAGTAGAATGTAAGTGCCCTATTATGGTTTGTGTCTTGATGTTCCTCATGTGGTTGGGGGTGGGTGTGCGCTTTTGGGAAGTGGCTGAATCTAGAGTTTGTGATTAATTCATGGTCCAATGCTGGGATTAAGAGTGTGAGTGCTATACCTACTCTAGGGTGGGTAGCCTGCTTATGATATAAAGGACAGAAAGAGGCATCTCTCTCTTTCTCTCTCTATCTCTTCCTTTGCTTGCTTTTGCTGTTTTCTGCCACCATGCACTGTTGCCTTGGAGCCAGCTGATGATGGACTGAAAAGTTTACAAACTGTAGGCTAAATAAATCTTTCTTCCTTTAACTTTGGCTGTTGGGTATTTTGTCTTAGCAACATGAGAAAAGTAACTAAGTCAGTCCCTAAGGGCAGGGACTATTATTTTGTTTTCTAATATATCCTAAATGTTTGTTGCAGAGGAGGCATTTGGAATATATTTGTTGAACAAATGGGATGAATAGATATAGGTATAGGTATAGCTATAGATGATATAGATATATGGCTAATTCAAACAAATCACATGGCTTATGGCAACTTAATTTGAGTAAATTCATGTTGATGTTTATTGATCGTGGCTTCTCTTTGTAGTTGTTTACTAATTAGTTGTTCATCTGTCAAGTCACAATAGATAATTAAATTTAGCTTGGGTCCAAGTCCAAGATTCCATAATAATTTAGCAGCACTTTATAAGCTTCCCACAGTCTTTTCTTTTTGGCAGTGCTCAGGATCAAACCCAGGGCCTTGCTTATGCTGGGCAAGCACACAGTCCCTGAGCCACTCTCAGCCTTCAGCATCTTTTCTTTCTGTTACTCCATGTATTTCAGTGTTTTTTAGATGGAAAAGTGGCTGTATCTCTGCCTCCTCTCTATGACCTGTGTACTCATGAATACATCATTGATCCTTTTCTTTGTATTTTTCCTCTTATTGTGGCAAATGAGCCACCAAACTTTCTTCATGCAACACTTGACATTTTTGAATGTTTTAGATCATTTTCAATAGTCGCTCCTTCTGCCTTTTGGCCAAAACACTTAATTTGGGCCCAACTTATTTTTTTTTTCCCAGGGTCTCTTAAAATAGATTTTCCTTACTTAATGTTTTTATATGCTGTAAAATGAAGCTTATGTCAGAAATGATCTATGGAATCAATGAGTCCTGTTACCTTCTAGGAGTAAGAGAGATCCATCCTTAGACCTCACAATTAATGGACTGTCTTTAAACTGCTTACCTTTAGGACGTGCTTTACTGTTGTCGAGTCATTTGATTTCAGGAGACCAGTCACATTTTTAACCAGTTCTTCATGTATGGTTCTCTCCTTGTATGTGCTGGTCTTGAACACAAACTGAAGAAAATCCAAAAAGTGAACAAAGTTAATCACTTAAAAGAAACAAAGAGTCAGAAATTATACCACATGAATAACTGATTTCTCAAAGTTATCTTCTCATGCCAGATTTTGCCATGAAATACATGAAGGCTCAGTGATCAGGGTGGTACACGCCTGTCCCTATTGAGGACTTTGCATGAGTCGAGCCGTGCTCACCTAAGCTCTCCTTGAAACTCTTTTGTGGAAATCAAGAGAAAGAGCCAGGAAACCATTTAGCACTGTCAAGGAAACATGGAGGGCTTTGACCCACTTACTTAGGACACATTCCCCTTCTTCCTTCCACTCGTAACAGGTGGCGTGGTAGCAATTCTTCATCCTGAAAGGGTAGAGCACCCACTCAAATGGCCAAGTGTGGAAGCAGGTGCCATCCAGAGGTGAGTAGGTGTGCTCCCCACAAGCCCAGGGTCTACCATCCCACGCTTACACACCACTGTCACTACGTTCACACATGCTGGTCATCAGTAAGATAACAAACGCTGCTTACATTTGTGCCACAAAAAATTATTGGGCAATTCAGAATTGCTCAGTTGGGCTCATTCAGAATTGCTTCATGTCTTTTAAGAACATACACGTATTTTAAATATGAAATGTTTGCTACTAAATTACAATATTTTACTTGTGAGTTGGGTTTGCCTCAAGTAATTGGGAGGGAAGGCAAGCAAGACATTGGCTCAAAGCAGAGGAACATTCACTTCTGGATCTTTCACCCCTCCTTTGAACTCTGTAGCACGTTGGTACCACAGCTGGGGCTTGAGTTCTGAAAGCTCATTTCAAAAGTAAAAGACAAAGCTAATGGACACATGAAACCAGCTCAAACCCAGAGCAACACAATTCTTCCACTGTGGATTATGCCTCATGTGGAGGTGACGTCATCACCAACTATTTCATCCCATGCAGTTATTGAGACAGAGGGCATTTCAACCAGGGCTGATATATCCTTATTTAAAAAAATTGACTAGTAGAGCCTATTAGTACTACAAATAGCTGGAAACTGTGGTTTTAGTTAGATTGACTTAATACACATCTTTGAGAGAGACATGTGTGCAGTTTGGATATTGTATATGGAGTGAGTTAGCAGCATTTAGCACCACTGAACTTGAAATGGTGCTGCAATTACTTCTGAAAAAATATACATTACACTGAATATCTCATCTTTCAAGTATATCCAAGTAGGCATTGGAAGCAGCCCATCAGTTTTCACTATGTTTCTTGGTGTGGGGCTTAATGTCTACCCAGTTGTTAAAAATAATTTTTCCTACCTGGAATGAAAAATTCAGACTCTGGTCAAGGTCAGGTTGTTACCTACGTAGCATCATGGGAATCCAGTCACAGAGTCTCAGAGCGGGACCCTCATTCGTTCCATCTCATCTTTACTCACAAAGCAGGATGCTCAGGTTGAGTGAGGCTGACTGCTCAAGTTAACAATTTAACCTTTACCACAACCTGGTCTCTCCACTGCTGGTTTAGCATTCTTTCCAGAGTAAAACTCAAGGAAGTTGAAGTTTTCTTAGGAAGTGTTTGTGTTTTAGATAGTTAAATGTATTTTTTTTTAAGTATCCAAAGGAATTGCTAACAGCCTGAAATTCTATATCCAGTGACTCCAAACCACTTTTAAACAAAGTGATCAGTCTCCTATATTATAAAGTAAAATGGTCTTGTCAGGAGATTTCAGATGTTCTGGTTAAAAGTAAAGACCATGCAAAGAGGCATTTCCAAACCATCTCTCCAGTGTTATCACAGAATATCTGAGGATCTGAGGTCCTCACCAGGACCTAGCCTTGCCTCTGTCACACAGTCACAGTGCCAGAGGGTTCTTAGAGTAATTTCCAAAGATTGCACTGGGGAGGAAAAGAACACTTATACTGAAATAAGGCTGCTGATATGAGAAATGAGTTAAGGAATTATTTTTTTTCTCCATGCCTTTGGAGATTGAAATGGAAAATTGGGGAAAGTATTGAGAAAATAACTGTTTGTCAGATAACTGATGAATAGTGAAATCATCAGCACCCTATGAAAGTAAGCTATGACCCACTCTCTGCAACACATCTGTGGTTGGAACCGGCCTTTTGCAATTGAAATGTGGGTCTTATCAGGTGAAACTATCGCTCAGAAAAATCATTGTGAAGTAACTGACCAGTTTTTCGTACATAGACTACTTTAAGGAAGGGCACACACTAATGTTTGCATATTTTGGGAAGATAGCCAACACTTCTAGCAAGTAGAAAATGTATAGACGTAAGACTGCAATGAAAAAATTTTCTTACAGATGGCATCTCAGGGCTTACTGTGGAATATAATTTCTAGTTATATTCTTTTACAGGTATACTGGTAATAGTAACAATAACTACCACTACTTTAAAAGCCAAGCTTCAAGCACAATTCTTCTCTAGCTAACATTCCTAGACATCTGGAATGTATAAGTGCACACATATCCATATATATTATCAGAGTATATTCTCTTAAATTAAACAGTCCATGTCTCAAAAAGATATAATCTATGCAAATAAAAGCATAGGTCTTCTTATACAGTAATCTAAGATACTCTTATTTATTTTTGGATGGGCTCTGTCTTTTTGTTCATTGAGAGGACATTTAGGGAGGAGCTATGAAAGTGCAAGCAGCATCACAAGTTCACTGGCAGTGATTCACAGGCCAACTGGAAATGAGAATCTCCAAGTGAACACCGGACAAAGGACGTTGAAGAAGCAGTGCACACTGATGGGATGGACAAGTGGTTCATGCCAGAAGATAAAGGACTTAACATACCAGAAGCAGGTACAAATATACAGTAACTGGGAAAATGAAATAATGCCTGAGAAAAACAATAAGAAGAGCTAAGAAAACATTACGGAAGAAACAGCGCATTCAACAAGCCCATAGCAAAAGTCTTTCTTAGGGTAGCAGTTTCACAGATTTGTGATGTTGACTTCAAAGGAAAAACTCTTCAGTTTTCTCTATTCCTTTTGTGCCTCTCTCCCCATTTTAATATCATTTGCATATGTACACAGACTTTATACATTTAAGCAGTACTTCTGGCCCATTAATGCAAAGAGACAGAATGCCGCTGAGGGGGATTCTTGTTTTGACTATGGTGGACACTGTCCAGCTATGGGGAAAGGACTTCCCACTGATTGCAGACAGGAAACAAGACAAACCACATGACACAGGGGATAGGAACAAGGACTGAGAGGAGTTTCATACCTTAATGTATGCCTGGACGGAGTGGTCCAGCTGCTCCTCATGACATTTGCCCACAATGTTGGTCAGAACCCTGGAAAAGCAAAGCTGCTCAGCAGTCTTTCTGAAGAAGGCAGACTTTGTCCTTAGGTTGCTTGGTCAACCGGGCATGTAATAGTGAGCGAATGAACAAATGAATGAGCAAGTTTCCTGCTTCTCTTGCTTTCCTCACTCCCCGGCAGTGGGTCTTTACTATGTGTGATATCTGTGATGCATTTCTAACCTTAGAACTTCTAAACACTGAGCTGTAAGTGATGGCCTTTGACTACGATATCCCACTGGAGAGACTGTGCTCTAGTTGAACCTGCCAGTTACAGTCTGTTCACCTGCTGGCACTGTCTTCTTGGACAAAGAGTCACTTTAGTGTCTAATAAAAAATGAAGACTTTTAGCTTCTGATTAAAGTCCTAATTTATTTTAAAGGGGCTTGCTTTCCAACCTATAAGCATAATACATAGTTTTGGGAAAAGGCTGAATGGCTGAAATGTAGTTTTCTTTCTTTTTTCGAGACAAAAGTTTTCCTAAGTTGCCAAGCTGATTTCAAACTTGTTTTTAATTTGTGTCCAGAACTGGCTTTGAAACTGTTAGAGACACTTTAATTTTCCAGAACTTCAGGTCTCTACTTTAAAAACTAGATTAAAAACTCTAATTTGGGAAAGACAATGTGCCTCTAAGAAGATGTTATATCTCTTTCAAGGTTGATAGGAATAGTTTTTCCAGAATGCAAAGACTAACTTTCAAAAATTACCAACAGGGACATGCAAGTAACTTATTAACTCAAGACACTACCTCTATAATGGGAAATTATGATTCCATCACTACCTACATGAGTGATTTGATTAGTACAATCAAATTTAAAATGAAAATAGTTAATAAAATGCTTATTATTTTTTTAAAAGTTCATATGAGTATGTGAACTGATACAGCTACTGGTACACTTTACTGCAGCATTTATGGGGTTGATTCCTAATAGCCCCACCCTGGAAACAATCCAGATGCCTTCCAACAAATGAACTGTTAAGCATACTAAGATATGTTCACATCAGAGAATAATATTTAGCAAGGAATAAATTATTGATAGATGAGCAACTGGGATGCATCTTTGGAGGATTATGATGAACGTCACAACCAATAGCAAAAGATTACATACTGTGTAGCCCCATATCTGTATTTCCCCAGGGGGGAACAGGGCAAATCATATACCAGTTATCTTCATATTATCTCTTTCAATTACATGTTTCAAAAGAAATTTCTTTTAAAACACAAAGTAAAAGACGTCTAACATTTTACTAATGATGATAATAGGTCATTAGAAGGTAAAAATTTAAAAGTGATAAATACTTAAGTTTGAGACAAATATTCAAATGAATTATAAACCTATACTAGTACATGACTATTGAGTTGAAATCAAGTAATCAAGAGTGTATGCAGGCAAGATATAAAATCGCTTCTCCCAGGGTTGTGTTATGATACCTGGTGACGGTTGCACTTATTTCATCTTCCTCATTTTGTACCAAAACTTTGAAGAGCTGGTTCAAGATTATAGGCAGAAAACTCATGATTGCATGAATCTTGTCCACGTTCAACAAATTCTGTAGTGAATTGGCAGAAAAAAAAGATATCTATTAAATTTAATGTATGTCCTGGATTGAAGTCTTGAATTTAAGAACTGAAATAAAATTTTCAGAAAACACAGAAGGAAAATTTTGGACATTGATCTAGGCAAAGATTTCTTTTTTTGTATATGACCCTAAAAATACAGGCAACAAAGTGAAAATAGACCATGTCACATTAGAAAGCTTCTGCAAAACCAAGGGAACAATATACAAAGTTAGAGACAATTTATGATGTGGAAGAACATATTTACAAAGTATTTATCTATCAGTGGATCTATATCTAAAATATATAAGTCACTCCAACAACTCCATAGAAAATAAACAGACAACCCAATTAAAAAGTAGGTTAAAAATCTAAGTAGCTATTTCCAAAACAAAAAACCCAGAAATGTTAAACAGGTAAAGAATAAATTATTTAATATAATTAATCGTCAGAGAAATGCAAATTAAAACCACAGTGAGATTATCACTTCATTCTTGTTAGAATGGCTATTATTAGCCAGCCATGGTGGTGCAAGTCTATAATCCCAGCACTCAGGAGGCTGAGGTAGGAGGATTGCAGTGAGTTCAAGGCTAGCCTGGGCTACATAAGTGAGCTCAATGCCAGCCTGTACTACATAGTGAGACCCCATCTCAAAACAAACAACAACACAACATAAAACAGAAAACCAAAAATCAAAACAAAACCAAAAAATACTGAAAACCAGAATGGCTATTATTATAAGACAAAGCCAGGCATGGTGCTGTACATCTGTAATCTCAGCTCCCTGGGAGGATGAGGACAGAGAATCATAAGTTGTAGCCCAACCTGGACAATTTAGAAATTTAGGAAGTTGTCTCAAAAATAAAATAAAAAAGTAGCTCAGTGTGAAGGCTCTGGTTTCTATCCATTTTACAGAAAAAAAAAAAAAAAGAAGACAAGTATCGTTGGAGATGTGGAGGAGAAGGAGCCTTTGCACAGTGCTGGTGGGAATTTAAATTAATTCAACCATTACAGAAAACAGCATCGGAGGTCCCTCAAAAAATTTAAAATAAAATATCACATGATCAAAGTCCATTACTGTGCATATATCCAAAGGATATGAAATCAGGACCTCAAAAATATCTCTGCACTGTTATTCATAATAGTCAATATATGGAATCAACTTACGCACCCATCACTGGATGGAGGGATGAGAAAATGTAGCGTATTTACACAATAGTCCACTATTCAGTCTCAAGAAGGAAGGAAAGGGCTGGGGATATAGCTCAGTGCACAAGCACCTGCCTAGCAAGCACAAGGTCCTGAGTTCGATTCCCAGTACCAAAAAAAAAAAAAAAAAAAGGAAGGAAACATTGTTACTTGAATACCATTGGTGAACCTGGAGGATACTATGCCAGTGTGACAGGGCAGAAGCAAAAAGAAAGATACTGTGTGCTATCACACAAGAAATGGCAGCCTTTATACAGTGTATACATATTTCCAAATATCATCTTGTATATGGTAAATACATATAATTTAAATTTGTGAGATAAATAAAAAAGAAAAAATGGTAGAGCATATTTGCTGGTGTATTTTAGAACTGGAGTACAAATACCACAGCTCACCTTTATCTGCTTCCCTCTTCACTGCATTGTGTTTGACATAGGGGCCTACAGGTAATGTGGGAAGGACTCTCCAGTCAACAGTAGTAGATTACAGTAGTAGATCCTGCTTTTCCATCATCTTTGTTTTATAAAAAAACCTGATCTCTGCTTTTTCTGGTCAACAGACACAGCTATTTAGAAATTATGAAATTCAACGCTTTACTCTCTGAATTGATACGGTATTTAAAAATCTTTAACACTAATCATGTCTTCATTTGCTACTCAGTGGGGAATGAAAGGTCTCTGTTGGTGTTTTTTTACCCTGGAGACCACTGAAACTACCTGCATGTCGTGTTACCTTACAAGAGCGGACGAAATTCGAGGTAGGTGACTGAGACATGTCTTTCTCTCTCTTTTGGCACTGTTGGAAAAACGCGTTCACGTGTGGATCCTGCAACAGCAAAGGAAGCATTTGTTTCTGATGACACACAAATGGTGTTACAAATGCTCATGGTGCTGAGAGCTTCTGCAGGACTGATGCCCCCATGAAAGGACTGTACCATGAAGTCAGACACAAAGCATCCATTTTCACAGGACCTTTGGGGATGGTGAAGGCTCCCTCCACCTGACAAAGCCCACTCTCTCTCCCACTTCATTCCTATAGGTCTCCACGGCTGGAGAATTACTTCCTGCAATTGTGCTTCTTTCTCAAGTTTCCTTTGTTTATCTTCCCATTCCTGCTTCTTCCTTAGCCTTCTACCAATTTCTCTCACATGTTATTTAACACATATAGGCCATGTATTGTTTAACCTGCATAGGGATATTATTTTCAGGCTTAAAATGTCCGAGTCAGCCTGATAGTAAGAAGTCTACAAAAAAAAAAAAAAAGATTAAATGATAAAAGTAACACTTAAACTGGTTCAGGCCTATCTATAATCCCAGCACTCTGGGAGGCTGAGGGAAGAGAGTTACAGGTTTGAGCCCAGTCTGGGCAACTCAGTAATTTAGCAAGACCTTATCTCAATGTTTAAAAATAAATAAAAGCAGGATGGGAGGAAGTAAGAAGGAAAGAGAGGTGGGGATGTGGCTCAGGGTGAAGGCCCTGAGTTCAATCCTCACTACTGAAAACAAAATAAAACAAAATGACAAAACCAAAACCCAACTCTTGCCCTTGAAGACTATTTGAGAATTCTCTACATTCTGCACTGAGTTATGCAGCTAGGAAGTGAGCTAGATGGGCAGAGTGAAGATATACTCTGCATGTTTCTTTGGCATTGAACACTCTAGAAGAGCATCTGAGGCATGGATCCCAATCAGACTGGAGTGTGTGTGTGTGTGTGTGTGTGTGTGTGTGTGTGTGTGTGTGTGTATTTTCTGTTTCCTAGCTGTAGTTCTTTTCTTAAAGACAGCTGTTTCCTTTTAAATATTACTTCCTCGATTCATCCAGAGTATCATTTATTGAAAGCCGACCTTCTACCAGCCCCTGGCAGGCATTTTACTTAAGAAGGAGTGGAGAGGGCAAACCTGACCTCTTCTATGTGGCCCTTTCATTACAGCCAGGAGACAATACCACACCATGACTTCATCACAACTGATTAAACCTAGTCAAGTTCCACATCAGTTTAATCATGATTGGATAAAGGCTTTAAGCAAAAGCAGGATGACATTGAGGCACATGATGAGACAACCAAAAGCTTTGTCTGTGGGGTCAGGAAACAGGGAAGGTTTCTTGGAGGAAGTAAGAGTTGGGCAAGATTTGAAGGATATATAAACTGATGAGACCAATGAGAGGAAGAGAGGGAGAAAGGGAGAGGGCGAGGTATTGCCTTCCTGGCCAAGGAATTATTGGTATCAAAGTGATATTGGAGGAAGCAAGTCTATATGTTGTGGGTGGAGAGCACAGAGCAGAGCAGGACCTTCAGCACCTAGAAATGGAGGCAAGTTCTATGAATGTGTAGGTGGTAGACATGGATGTAGAGAAGGATGCATGGGGGTGAGTTAGAAGGAGAAGGGCTAAGCCTTACAACAAGCAACTCAGAAGAGTCTGAGATAAATAAAATAGGGTTTCCTGGACATGGGCCATTTTGTGGAACCTGACTAGGTTTAATCAGTTGCGGGTAAAGAACTGGGCAGAAGGACTAAATCGGCCTTCAAATGTCAGAGATTACTGAAATTCTAACCTAATACACATACAGTAACTGTGGTAGATTAATTAATGGTCAGCTTGAGTAAGAATGCCCATTTGATCTGAGTCATCATAGTTCTGGGTGTGGAAGACCCACTTGAAGATTGCTGCCAGAATAGCATAAAAGGAGAACAGGAGGGGAAGGTTACATGCTGCTGATTTCCTCGGAGAAGCTTTATTGCAGCTGGTCTTCCTGATAGGATCTTGGCTCTTCTCCTTGTCTGAGGAATTTGGGTCCTCTCTGCTGCCAGGATGGCTGCTGTTCTCTTCGGGGGGAGCTCTGGTGTTTGCTTTCATCTTGAATGTCGCCTCCTGGCTCTAGTGCAGATCCCTCAGCCTTCAGGCACAGATCCTTCAGGCTTTTGGCACAGCTTCTCTGGACTCTAACATCAGCCCTTGGGCTTTCGGGCTCAGACCCTTCAGTCTTCCATCATGGATTCCTCGGCCTCTTGACACGAAGACTTTGTTGTGGGCTCTATGCCCACTGAATTCATGAGGGACACTGCTGCGAGATCCAGGCCCTCAGATACATTCTCTGGGTCTCTAGCACATGGACAGATCTCTTGCACTTTTCTGCATTTGACTTTTTTGGGTGAATATTATAACATAATCCTATAAATTGTGTTACTGTATTTAATCTATTCCCTTGCAAACCGTGACTGTAACAGTAACTGTACTATTTTACTTTTCTTAGCAACCAAGTATGGGCAGGCAATAAAGGAGCATGAAACAAAAATGGGAAAGCGGATGCATATTGAACTTGAGAAAGAAGAAATACATATTAAATGTACTCTTAATAATCTGTTTTTTCATTTATAATTCATGCCAGAAAACTCTTCACCTTGTGGTGACTTGACAATAATTACATATGTACAGACAGCATATTGTTGCTGGTGAAATATTTTTCTATGTAGTTTCTCACTTTGATCTTCACTGCAACCTTAAATGGAGATAATTTATAGATACAGTTTCTTGATAAGGAAATAAGGCCCAGTAATTAATTTGTCCAGGGTCACTAAGCCAGAAATTGGTGGAATTGACTCTTGAGTGAATTTTTGCCAGTCTCACTGCTCTGAGTAGGTGCTACAAATTAGACTTCATTTCAGAGTAAATAGCCAAAGATTTTATTTTTAATATTTAACAATTTTAACATCTGGATTATCAGTGGAAGAAATTATACTGCAAAGGAAGTTTCAACATGTTAGATGCATGTCCAATATTTTGATCTGATGTTTTATGGCATCTGGGCTTATGATATTAGGAGACTCTATCTTCAGAGAGACACAAAACTATAGGCTAAGTATTTTCCTTGGTAATATTGCACCACCTGCCCTTTTGACCTCTCATGGAATGAGCAGTCTCATCTTGGGCAGGCAGCAGGAGCTCTCTTATGATTTTGTGTGTTCAAGAAGGTGCTCATATTTCAGGATGACTTACTCACCTGAGTGTTCACTGTTGATACAACAAAAGTGGCCACTTTGAAGAGCGGCTTACCACCATCGACCCATTTAATGTCACTCCCACCATGCTGCGAAAAACAATTTGTTACTGTCATTGTGACAATTTGATATTAAAAAAATGAAAGATTAGTTTATGCTACTTTTACTATTACTATAGAGATGGGAAAGGCAAGATGCAAATACATTTGGTAATACTGATAGAGGAGATCAATATAATATCAGGAATTATTTTTTGTAGTTCATTTCTAGTAGCCATAAACTAAATAACAGACTTGGAGTATCGTAGGCAAACTTCATTCAGAAGTACAATGGATGTATACACTGTAGTTTTGATTTAAGTAGCAGAGAAAGAGGATAACCTCATGCCTTTTAGCTGATGCATTTTTCCTCTTAAATCATATACATTACTTAGTACCTTTCCACTTGCAGGATCTTGAGTGCTTAAATAATTAGGAGGCAGACTTGTTGCTATTGGGATATTATACTCTTGAGAGGCAATTTGATTGTGTTTCATCAGAGGAAGCCAAGCATATCCAACTGTGCAAAGAAAAAACAGAGGAAGATTTTGGACACAAATATTCCTGGCAAAAAGTGAAAGTAAAGATATTTATGATTTTTGAACACTAAACTTCACTAAACAATTCAATAAATCAGAATTTTTAAAAATTCCTTCCACCCGGAGTCAAATGGATAACACAAAGCCACTGCAATTTCTTCCTGTCAGTACCTGATGTTTCCAGAGCCTCCTTCTTTTTGGCATTGGCTTTGGCATTGATGTCACATGTGACATGATAAAAAGAAAACAAAATATGGTGTTTCTCATGCAGTTGTGTTGGTAGCTCAATTTTCACCTGCAATGAAACAGATCCTCATTGGACTGAGATTAAAATAATTTGCCCATGATCAGCACAAGATAAAGCATAGCATTTAAAAATTTTTTAAACTAAAAATCTAGATCCACATTTGATAATATTGGATGTATTGATTTAACTCTCAATAAATATATGTGCTGCTGACAGTAATGTATAATAATTCAGAACACCTAGTGTTTCTCATTAAGATAATTTATGTTACTAGAGTAGGGACTAATCACACCCATAAATAACACACACACACACACACACACACACACACACACACATACAACTGTAGAATGTAAGAAAGACACAGATTAAGAAACTATCATTAAGGGATGTAAATTGAGTAAACTGGAAGTCCTTGTTTCCCAAAGTGTGGTCCTGAGCCCGCTGCATGAGCACTGCTTGAGAGCTCATTTGAAATGCAGAATCTCAGACACTAACACAGACATAGTGACTCAACATTTGTATTTTTTTTTTTTTTTTGCAGTACTGGGGATTGAACTCATGACCTTGTGCTTGCCAGGCAGGTGCTTATTATGCCACTGAGCTATATCCCCAGCCTCTCAACATTTGTATTTTTTTTTTTCCCCCCTCCGGTACCGGGAACCGAACCCACGACCTTGCGCTTGCCAGGCAGGCGCTTTTGCCGCTGAGCTAAATCCCCAGCCCAACATTTGTATTTTAATAAGATCCCTATGCAATTCATGTGCACACTGCTGAGAAATGTGGCAGTGGTGAGTGACCTAACTTAACAGGCAATCTATTCCTTTAACAAAAAATAGCAAAACATACAAAATATGATATTGTGGTAACTAAGAAATGAACCATTTTGTCAAAATATCATGCTGGAGCTCTACAAATAATGCCCCTAATAAATATAAATATGTGTAAAACATGAAACTGGTGTATGTTACTTTGTATTTCTGCAGAGAGATGTTTTGAAATAAATGTCTACATGTATAGTGCCTCTCAGTTTTCTAAGTACTGTCAGATAAATTGACATTTAATCCCCCACTGACCATGGCCTTGTGAAAAGGATGGTTCAGAGCTGGGACCCATCACCAGAGATGTTGGGGCTTGGGTGGGATAGTTAGAACTAGGATCTCCCAGGACAAGAAGCCACATTTTCTGATGAGCTCTTTGCCAACTCCAAGATCCCATTTGGGCAAGCTACATTCAGCCCAGTATCTGCAACCAGGTACTTCTCAGAACTGTCAAGTCAAGCAACAAGGGGATTGTCCTGCAAATTACCTACCAGCTATTTATTAGACGTCCTGTTCATATAACCAGTTTATTTTCACAATGTTTAAGAAAGGATTGAAGACAGTGGTTACCCACGTGTGGTTTTTTGAGTAGCAACATTATTGTCACTGGAAACTCGTTCAGAAACACAAATTCTCAATCCTCAACCCAGACATACTGAAGACCCAAATCTAGGGTAATCTGTGCTTCAACAAGCTTTCCAGATAATTCCGATGTGTGGATTTAAGTCTGAGAATCCCTGAATTTGGACGGTTTATAAGCTTACATATGCTTTATACAGCACATGCTAACCTAGTTACAAAAGCCAACACACATTTCAAAATACACCATAATAAACAACGCAATGGAAAGACATTTTCTTCTTTAGCTTTCATTAAGGACTCACGGGAATGCAACCAGCATGCAAGAATTCCAGTTGCATAAATGCTAACGAAAACATCTTCTCCTTAAATACTGCAAATATTTATATTTTACTCTGACAATGCCTGGGGAGAATTTATAACCATTTTTGCAGTTAAGGCAATCGTCTCTGCTGTCCTTAAGAAGATAAAGCCTTCACTTTAAACCTGGACTGAAGAGAGCACTAAGGTGTTCATACTACACAGTTCTCATGTGGAAAAGCTCGTAGTTTCCCTGAGGACTCTTGAAAGTATATGTGCTTGGAAAGGATGAAAAGCCAAAGTGAGCAATGACATGGAACCACAATTATTTCAAAGAATGCAATTTTTTCATAGTTTTGGCTAAAGGTTCAAGCAGTATGGTAAATATTTGGTATTAGGGTCATAGCTCTTCACCTTAATTTTCTTTTCCCCTTCTGTCCTGAATTTATGGAGGAAAATTACTTGCACTGAATGGATATGGAGGTGGGGAGAAAGGCCAGGCAGGCTGCTTCGTTGGTGCCTCTTTGGTTAGTTATAAAATGTTTGATGCATAGCATGGTGTGCTGGACGCGAAAATGCTTCCCAGCCACGTCCTCCATGTCTTACTTCGCAGAACCAGTGAATGTGTCACCTTGCATGGTAAAGGGGCCTTTATGACGTGTTACGTTAGGATCCATCAGATGGGCGATTATCCAGTGCTTACAAGTGAGCACTGTTAACCACAAAGGTCCTTACAAGAGGAAGGCGGGAGAGTCAGAGTCAGCGGAGATGTGAGGACAAAAGCAGAGGGCAGGGATGGTACTGCTGGGAAGGAGACAGGGGAAGGGCGTGTGCAGTCTCTAGAAGCTGGAGAAGCCAAGGAAAGATTCTCCTCCACAGGCTTCCAAGGGGAGCGGCCCTGCTGACACCTGCACTTCAGCCCTGTGGCCCCTTTGTCCTCTGACCGTCAGAACTGTAAGACACGTGAGCACTGTTTTAAGCCACTACCCTGTGGCAATGTGTCCTAGCATTAATAGGAACTGCACATAAAAAATAGACTCTTTAGATCCCTGGCATTAGATCTGCAAGTTGCATTCTTTCAGACTTTGGTTGTATGGTTAGAAATTAAGTGAGATGCCTGAAATTTGTTTGTCTGGAGCTGTTCACTACAGAAGCTAGCATGTGTATGGTAACTTACCATTGACCCAATGACATTTTTATATGTGTTAAAGCAGAGTGATCTGGAGTCATCACATGGTCTGATCTGAATTCTGATTGTCACTTATTATTAGTTCTGTGGTTCTGGGAAAGCCACATGACTCCTCTGATCCTCCGTTTTCTCATCCATAAGACAGGGAGGTAACAATAGTAGCTACTTCTAAGAATGGCTCTGCACATTAACTGAGGTGGTGTGTGTGTAGAATACAGCCTGGTGCTTGGCGTGCACTGGGGTGATCTCGAGTTGGCCAGGGCAGGACATGCTCCTGCCATGATGAGAAGAGTATAAGCTTGTTCAGTCATTCAGGTTATAAAGGATGGTGTTAGCTCACACCCGTGTCATCTGTTCTTTCTATTGTGACATAAAATGCTGCCATGGTTGGAAAAGTTATTTAGCATTATCTTTATGAAATAAAAGAAAAAGACAATCTCCCTGTTAAAGAATGAAACAGTAAAAAATCAATCCTGTGCTTAAATGTGTGAATTTGTAACACACTGGAGAAGCCACTCAATTGGTGGCGTTTATAAATCTTAGTAAGCACATACCTGCCAAAGCCTGTCCTTGGCCTGAGGTGTGCTCTAGGAAGAGTGTTGATTGAACCCACTCACCCATCCTCTTTACAAGTTGCTGGGGCAGAGGAGCCCTGGCCCTTACCTCATCGGAGAAATCCGGGTTCTGGGCGTGGTGCAGAACTGCTGTGTAGGTGGCTGAGGTGAAGAGGGGCCCTCCAGGTTTTCCATATATGCACTGTGTAGAAAGGTATGAGGGGGACAATTACGTGTTTCTGAAATAGTTAAAAAATAGTCATGACCCTTGTTATCAATTGCAGGGCCAAGACACACTGTGTGGTAACTTACCAGGCAGACCTAACTTTCAGTTAACTTTGAACTTCATTGGTGTGCTGCCCTGCTTTTATCATACAGTGGGGTGCTGAAAATCTGGAAGTTTTTATGCATTTTATAGGAATGATGTCAGAGCCAAAAACTTGATCTTTGATTATTGTAAGTAAAGGGTAACTTGTTCAAGACTGATTGCTGCAGAGTGACTCCTAGAAGGGAACCATGATACCAGCTCTGGTCTAGAGTCAAGGTCCTGGGTGACCACAAGGGTTGTCTGGACCCCAGCCCTGAGCACTCCAGCTTCCTCCTGTGAAGGCTGAGCTGGCAGGACAGGTCCCGCTCCAGGCTCCAGTACGTGGTGATACTGATCTATCCCTGCCCTAATCAAGCCAGGGAATGGGACCGGGCATTTTCTAGTCATGCACTTTAGAAGCCTGCTGTAGCTGAACTCTGAGCCATTTGCTGGAGCCTGGCATCTGACCTTGCTGTGTCTCTGTATGGTGTTTACAATCCAGTAAAACATGGGACTTACACCCCTGCGATTACTCTTCTTTCCTAGGATTTTTCACACAAAAACTGCACTCTATGAGGCCTAGTATGTCCGCGCACGGTCCTTGTTTGGTGATTGTATTTCACTTACTTTTCTGTCCCTAGGCTGATGATTGTGTGGAGGTTGTTACCTGTGCACCAGGACAGTGGCTAAGATGATTTTGAAGAACTCTTTCTGTTTCTGCTGTGTGACTCATTCATTCTCTAACCAGTCATTGTTCTTCTGAATAATCCGACAAACCTTCCTCGAAGCATATAGCTCACTGCATGAGCCGCAAGGCCAGCAAGGACCTGCGCTCTCAGAGCACATGGAGGCCGCCTGGGATGTGGCATTTCAGATCACACAGGAAGAAGCCAGAGCCCAGCTAATCTTTGCAAAGAGCAGCTTCTTTCAAAGGGGAATCTGCATTTATTTCACATTAGAATGGTTTCCTTTTTTCCAAATCGTGAAAAGCTAAGGGGGCTACCAAAGGCTGGCATGTCTAATAGCGTTAGCTAATGACGGCTATTAAATCAGGTACATTTCAGAAAACTGAAAGCAAATGCATTAAATTGTTCCTCTTTCAACCTCACTCACATTAAAAGCCCGCCAGTAACACAGAGCCAACACCTCTCCCCCTTCCTCACGCTCTGTCCCCTCTGGACCTGGCTCACCTTCACAGGCTTGGCACCTTCTTTGTCGGAATTTTTGAATTCAATGCACACGGTTATATTTCGTGCCTGAAATGACAGTGGGGGGAAATGGAAATTGTAATTTCTTCTTCAATAACACCCTAAAAAATCTAAGTGCCTAAAATAAGTAGCTCCTAATTCAATCTGGAAAGTGTAGAATAACCAACATTTTCTTGTGACGTTAGGCACAGTGCTCAGAAATAGCAGAAGGGTTTGCAAAGCTTTCAAAGGAAAGCAAAAGCTCATATTGGAAGGGGCAGGGTGCTATTTTCAGAATATTACAGGAAACTAAAAATATGGTCTAAATAAAATTCATTTAGGGCTGATTTCAGACAGGATTAGTAATATGTTTCTGAACTGTGTATCTTTAAACAGCTCTAAGATGGGCCACACGGCTCCTTAGTAAGTGTTTTCCCCAAATGATTTGCTATTTGAAGTGCTGGCCAGTGATTTGCAGTTGCACTTTTAGAAACTGTCTGGCAGCGTCTTGTGTGTGGTGCAGAGAGGAGCTGCTACCTCAGAAGCTGGTTGCATACCTTGTTGAAACATTTCTGGCTGTCGTATTTGAGGTGTTTGGGGTAAATGTAAATTTGATTTTTGTACACTCTGTAAGGACGGCAGTGCTTGGTTGAGTCATAAATAAATTCTTCCACCTCCACTGTGGGTTCTGATTGAGCCATCATGTTGAAAGGCTTGACAGGGATAAAGGACGATGTTACACAGTCTTAAAAAATCAGAAAATAAGAGTTTGTCATTTAATATGGTTCTTCTAAAAAGTGAACAACATTTAACACATTTTAAAACAAATGTTCTTAAAACATAAACTTCATACTTGTGTACCAAATGATGTTGTGCAGTGTTAGGGTAAAAAAAAAATAGTAAGATGTAGGCATGCTGAGTAAATAAATTATAAATTTAATATTAAAGTCATGTCTAAAAGGCTGGTGAGTCTTTTAGATGTATTTACATCTACTTTTATATTGTTTCATTTAAAAAATAAATTTTGGCTAATGATCCTCTACATATATTAACTAGATATTATAAAATAAAGAGTAACCCACCGATCTTTACTACATTACTAATATAAGTAATACAAATATGGATACATGACAGGAAAAAATTGCCTGTTAGATCTATTACTAATAGTACCAGATAGATTAATACTAATTCTTCTCTGTGGAATGATTTCACAGTAGGTCTTGGAACCTTCTTGACATTATTTGTTATGAGATGTTTTATATTTCCCTTCAATTTTTATAGGAGCTTAAAGTATAACTTTGTAGGAATAATTTAAGAAAAAAGAGAGAAGAGCTCAGTGGGAATTTACACATCGAATTTCTCTTGCTAAATAGTTTGAAGGCTGCAGAGGCTGTAGTTTGTCGAAGCAGAGGACAGCAAAGCTACTGCCCTTTAGCCCAGAGGGAATCTGCCCATATCCAATAAAGCACAGTGACTAGCTATATGTGCTTGGGAGTCAGATTACAACTTTTTCCTAAGTCAATTTATAATATTTTTATTTTACGTTCAAATTTCTCTAATGTCTTACCATTCTTTCGAAGAGAATATTTAGCTTTCTCTCTTGTTGCTTTTCTTTTCTATATGTAATAAAAGCCCCAGCTTCCCAAGTCAGGTAGAGGAAATGGCTTAGTTTATCTTCTGTTTTTTCATACCAATCAATATAAAGTGATTTGGAGTCAGGGCTTAACTTAGAATGTTCATTATATTTCGTATTAAAATGCTTTGTGGAACATTACACAAATGGAAACCTTAGTAGTGCTAGTGGCAACACAAATGTCCTGTGACAACAACTGTCTCCCTGGTTGTCATTCACTATAAGAAGCCTTGACTTGCTCGGCGTGGTGGCACATGCCTGTAATCCCAGCACTCGGGAGGCTGATGCAGGAGGATGGTTGTGAGTTTGAGACCAGCCTGGGCTACAAACTGAGCTCAAGGCCAGCCTGAACTGCACAGTAAGACCCTGTCTCAAAAAAAAAGACCAAAAAAAAAAAAAAAAAAAAAAAAAAAAAAAAGAAGAAGCCTTGACTTATTCTGAATTTTGAAACTTTCTGGTGTAGCCTAGTAAAAGTTTTTAAAATTTTAATTTTTTTCTTGACCTAAGCAGCATTTTTGAGTACATTTTGAAAAACATAGAACCTCTGTGCAGTAACAGAGTCCAGCAATATTTCCATTGTAATCTTTGCGTGCCTCTTGGGGGACTACACCCAGGGCTCAGAACAACCCTCTGGCTACTCAGCCCTCTGGAAGAACCAGCCTGGACTGTGAGTCAGAGGAACTGGATGGAATACAGATTCTTCCCCAGTGGGTAAACAGTTAATTCATCTATCTGAACCTGACTTTACTCATGTGCAGCCATCCAGGGTTTTACGGATTAAATGATACAATTTAACATCTTGCTGACTATTCAACACTGATTTGCATATATCAGATAAATATTCTGCAACCCAGAATGTAGTCTAACTCACGGTACTGATTGTCTAAAGGGAGAACTAAGGAGGCGCATTGCAAATTCCATTTCCATAACGAGTTTTCATTTTGGACAAAACAAAACAAACTGCAAAAGCTTAAGGGATCAATTAACCAAGCAAGCAAACAGAAATCTCCACTGCAAGTTCAAAACTCTGTAACTGAGTCATGAGGTCATCATCATACTTGGATGATCCAAAGGAACGTTGTCCACAACGATATCCAGGCTCCCAGGAATGATCTGCATTTTGCTGATTCGGTCAGCTCTGTAAAAGTACAGAAACACACACACACACACACACACACACACACACAATTATTTTCATATTTAGCAAAAAAATTTACTATAATTCTGAGTTCTGAGAAGGGTATACAGAAGACCCTAAATCATCTTTGGTGATTTCTCTTAGCTACTTTAATTTTGGAAACTGAAATTTATGTGTGACTGGAAATAAAAAATCATGGAGGAGTCAAGTTACAGATATTCTGCAGAATATCTTCAATTTATTTTTTCCATCTTCAGATAATGCTTATACAAATGGCCAAACAACTGTGATGGTAAATTTTATAGTCTGATGAACACAAAAGGTGTTCAAACCGGCTTCAGCGACATGCTTTACGTGATGAACGTTAAGTATTGAGAGAAAGATGGTCTTGCTACAATTCCTGGATTTACATTTTTCATCTTAATCAACAAACAAGCTTTTTCCTGCCTTGTCTATGCATGTAGGCCCACATTCCTTCTGCATCTCACTCAGCTACATCTGCTCCCTGACTCCCGAGTCGCTGCAGTTCCTTCCCTCCCTAAAAACTTATCCCACCAGTCTTCCTTTATAGTAGTGTGGAAGTTGCTGAGAACAACTTTAAGTATTATTGCCTTAAGAAAATTTACCTTGAAAAGTGGAATACTTATAGCAGTGGTTCAGTTTGGGAAAAGCTGATTGTTATATTTTCAGGAATTTTGCATATCAGTTGTCAAGCAGCATGAATAACTAAGTTAGATAAATTTAATATTAAACAAATTGCACTAAACCCAAAAGTAATAAGTACTCAAAATTCATTACTTTCTAATTATTTTGTTTATTATTTATGATAAGATTGCCCACACCCTTGAGGTTGTTTACATCTCATTGTGTGGTGTAAGTGGTTTTTAATGGTGTGTACATCTCTTCCCAGCCCTGTGTTCAATGAAGCCTCATTAGCAGCTTGAAATTATCGATGGCAGAATTCACATGACAGAAATTGGCCACCAGTACTAATTCATTTCCTCCTCTAGAGAGTCAGTTGTTAAACATTTATCTGCACACCACTGAGACTAAATGTCTTAAGGTGTGAGGCTTCCAAGAAATATGGTAATGTAGGTTGTAATGATTGATACATGGTGTCAGCTTGAGGCTTCTAGAAGTCTAGAAGCTTCACTGAGTAATTCAGAAGCTCTACATCCCAGTGTGTAGAGTACATGCCCTTACCACTCTAAGATGTTGTTTCTTGTGTCAACTTGAGAAGTTTAGAAGTTTAACTAAGTGATTCAGGAGGGGGCCAGCGTCTTCACTTTGTAAACATCCTGAGCATATGCAAGAGGAGGGCATAGAGATGGTGTGAATTGTACACCTGCCCTAGGGCGGGTAGCCTGCATACAATATAAGGGAGGAAAAGAGGCTTGTTCTCCCCTTTTTGCTCTTGTGGCTTTTGGTATTTTCTGCCACCTTAAACTGCTGCCCCTGTGCTATGCCACCCTGCCTTGAAGCCAGCTGATTACAGACTGAAATCTTCACAAAGAGTGAGCTAAATAAACCTTTCCTTCCTTAATTTTGGGCATTGGGGTATTTTGTCCAAGCAAAGAGAGAAAAGTAACAGAGACATCAATTTTGCACTGTATAGTCTAGATGCCTCTTAATTGCCGCAGTGACAGCCTTCTTTGCCATTCACAGATAACATGAGTTTTGTGAGAGGTTGGTTTCCTCTGGCTTACATCAGAATGCTCAAAACCCTTTTGCCTACTCCTTTTGCTCAACATTATGTTTCATGTTTCATATTTTTGTGCACTGGCAAAAAGCACTCTTAATTTTCACTGGTGGCTTGCATAACCTTGCTAACACCATAGTATTTGGCCAAGATATTGGGTGAATAAAGACGGATAAGGCCTCCTCCTACTGAGAGAAGTCAGATTGGCTCAGGGATTCCTCCAAGATTTTACTTCTCATCTTTCTTGTACTTTCTAAAGTTTTTGTTCCACCAGAATAAAAACAACACAAGGAGAGCTCTTCCCTTAGGGAGAGATATATCATCTACTGACATTATAGAAAATAGGAATTATGCTTATTTCATGACATTGTACAATTTTTGCTTCAAATAAACAGTTAATTGGGAGGAGATTGCTGCTTCTTAGGTGAGAGGGTCAGACAGGTAATATTTGGAAAGGGTACAAGAATACTGTATGTATTAGGGACTAACAGTTTAAGATCAGTAGCCTAATGAAAGTCCTGTCTTCAGATCTTGCTGTATTGTGATTCATTTAAAAATGTATAGTTTTTATATTTTTCTTCCCTTAACAATAATCTCTGCTACTTCATCTAAAATATTTGAATGACAGAAATACCATGATTATCTTCATAGCAATTCAATTGTTCCCTAAAATTTTAAAACATGGTCCTAAAATTTCTTAAAATTCCTTCTTTTGAGAAGTGTCTGTGTTCCCTTCCTTTGAATCCACGTTCTGTGACAGATTGATATTTGGCTATGGCAGAAATGGCCCTGCAATACTTTCCAGGCTCAGGTCTCAAAAAATAGGCAGTGGTCATTTCCTATCCCCGAGGACACTAGATTCTTAGAATTCAGCCATCTGGCCAGAAGAGTATCAAAGCATGACATGGAGAGGCTCCCATGGGAAAGAGGCAAGGTTATAGCCCATAGACACAGCTGAGCTCCCAGCCAACAGCCAGTACCAAATGGCCGTTAATTAAATGAGCCCTATGCAAGTGGATTCTCCTGTCCCAGCTGACCTCCTCTAGCTGATGCTACGTGTAGAAGACACACTCTACTCCCCTGATGTGCTTAAATTGTGGCCTCAGGGATAAAGCAAGCAGCATTGCTATTTCAGGCAATCTTGTGAATGTTGGGGTCCATGTTACAGAGTTACAGATAACTGCTTTTTCATATGATCCAGCAATGGTGTGGCACCATTTGGGCACATGCGAAGTCTCCTGAAAGCATCTGCCTATATTGGAGTTTGGACATCTGAGACTCAGTTATCGTCATGGAGTGAGAACAAACCAAAGGTGGCAGTGTGGCCGACAATGGTAATTTCAAGAGCATCCAGAAACCATACCGTCTGTAGTCTGACACCAGTTTTAGGAGGTCCTCAGTTGCAATCTTGCTACTTTCTTGTCTATACAATGGTGAAAATCTTGAGTCTCTGTCCACATTTCCCTGGTTGTCTTTAAATACTGACCTTAAAGAGAATAATAGTTATTCAGGTTGGTATCTGGTTACTTTGTGTAGAATTGTGTTTTTAAGGTGAGGAAATGAATGTGATTTCTCATTTATAATGGAACAAACTGTAGAAACTTCTAAGAAGATGAAAGAACCTCTTGACAAAGGTTTCATTTATACATCATACTTGCTTTGCTTCATTTCTTATTTTTAACTTCACATTTTAAGTGACATCAGTCCATTTTACAATTGTTTTTTAAACTAATGTCTTACACTTAGTAACTGATGTAAAGACCTTAGAGTAGGGTAGAGTAATAAGAACAAGCTATTCTTTTTCATTATTTTCTCAAGACATTTTGAACCTGGGCAAGCCAGGGCCCTTTCTCTCTGAGTGACACCATTAATGAAATTGGGATGATGCTATATATTGTGAATCTAGAGGGTGACAGTCACAAAACATTTTTGTGGAAATAAATAGGCCCATGTCCTCACTTTTAAAATAAGAAAAAATAAAGTAGAGGAAATCTGAGTCATATTTTTTTTGTTTTAAATAAGGAGTATACCAGAAGCTGGGTGAGTTGGTGCATGCCTGTAATCCCAGCACTTGGGAGGATGAGGCAGGAGGATCATTGTGAGTTCGAGACCAGCCTGGGCTACATAGTGAGCTCAAGGCCAGCCTGAACTGCATAGTGAGACCCTGTCTCAAAAAGATGAAAATAAATAAATAAATAAATAAATAAATAAGGAGAATACCATGACCAGACCCATTATGTTCTTCCTGGATCCATTTCACTGGAGCCATATAAATTCAGTTAAATCTTTGAGTTGTTTTTGTCCAACTACAGTAATGTCAGGCAATAGTTCACTTACAGTATGGTTAAATATCAAATCTTTCTTCCCTGTACTTCATCATAAGTTGTGCCATTGAAAAAGAATTAGATTCATGTGTAATTGCCTTTACTTCAGCATTAGTGAAATGTTTGATTTTTATTTTTAACTTAAGGGCCTTTACTAGAATATTTTATCATTCTTCAAATTAACCAAGTATTTCAAAATATGGGCTGAAATGGCCTTTAAATGGATATTAGAGCATAGAGCTCTAGTGTAACATGGTCAATGGGCCAGAAATGTATCAGAATTGTATTTTTAGAGTCCTTTAAACTGTTTCCTCATTTCTCTGTTAAGTAGTGAATGAGGGGAAACAACAACAACAAAAAAATCCCCCTATAAAATGATACTGGGAAGGCAGGATGAAAGTGCTTCATCTGAAAGTAACTTTTATTAAATATAATATAGACCTTTTGTTCACATGTGTGAGATGTTGAAACTAGTGTTGTTTCCCAGCATGAGAGGAAGTTAAACTGAATTGAATAATAATTATTAAATGAACCAGTGAGTTCAAATACATGGCTATATATGAATTACATAACTCACGCTTGCATCTATCCACAGCTCTGTCACAGAAATGACTCCCTTAGACTGGCTACTCATCATCGTGGAAGGAAAGAAGAATATAGTACCATGGGGTAGTTTTGCTCACAGTGATTAATAACCTCTCATTGCTCAGAAAAGACACTAACTGGCAAGAGACCAAGGAACTGAGTCATTCACACAGATGGTTTCAGGATGGCTGGGACATGGTATCGGTTCCAACAGCTACAGCTGGGCAGTGATTAGTGTATTATGAGAATCTCAGAACCGCGACATTTGGAGCACAACAGAAAGGAACACAGTGTTAATGAAACAGAAAAGTGCCTTAGGTGTCCCGATAGTTTCATTCCTAGACAATGTGAATAGGTGGAATATATAAGAAGTATTACTTTTTTTGTGGCTGTGGGAAAAAGTTTAATGGTTGTCAGGTAGTTTAAGAATTAAAAAAAAAAAAAAACCAATTATCTAATCATTAGACCTATACAAGGAGAGACAAAAGAAGCCATTGCACATACCGTGTTCTTTGTCCCTGGAAGGATTCAAACTGGGGTTAAACAACCATTTTGGGGGACGTTGTAATAGCTGCAGGGTGCACCTTCTTTACATGTACAGATAAAAAATAAAATCCTTGTTTTACCTTTGTTTCATTTCAAAAGAAACCCAGCACTGTGTGTTAGCCTATTCAGAATAGCAAATGAGGCAAAGTAAAGAAAATCAAAAAAGAGTCCTGGAATGGATTTAGGCACTTATGATTCTGAAGGTGACATGAGTGGAAAGAGTTCCATTTGTAACAAACACATTGGTCAAGATCTGATCTTCCTGAATCATGGAGAGTAAAATGTCCTTTGTCTCTATATGTCTGTGTTCTGCATTCTCACTCCAGTACTTTTGGCTACAAAATGGCCACACAGCTGGTACCAAATAGAACTTGCACTACATTAACTTAAAATAAAATGTTCCCAGTCATGAGTGTCTGTGTGTAGCATCTTGTGTGAGATGATTCTATCTGGGTGAAAGGTGAGCATAAACAACACTGTCAGGGTTAGTGACAGTTGTTTAGTGACACTCTTTTAGTGACAGTTGTCTTGAAGGGTCAAAATGTCTTAAGAGACACTCAAAAGTATTATGTGAAACAAACTGTAATCTCGAAACACAACAGAAAGGAAAAGTAGCTAGAGAATCTGCAGGATCACTAAGGTATTCAAGTAGATCAGGAAGTTTACTTGTGTCAAAATGATATGAATAACTCCAGCCTTCCACAGATCCTAGCATTTTTTAAGCAGGTTTTGTACCAAGAAGGTAAATAAAAAGTGTTATTTAGCTGAATCCTATATTTTTTTGTAGTTAGATAATCCAAGTGGTCTAACTTATTATCTATAAAACTATACTCCTAGTCATTTTCTTGGTTGCCAGAGAAGTTTATAGAAATGAAATTCATGTATTTTTATACACAAATTGGTAGTGTACATTGTTTCTTAAAATACAACCAAAAGCACTAATTAGACACTCACATAGCAGGAGCTCATGGTATTATTGGCTTTCCCTTCCTAGGAATAATGACTCAATAGTTCAATAGTTTGTAACAATGTCAGTCACCCTGGAAAACTCCCTGTCTTCCTTGTGTCTTACTGTATGAGGGAACTTCAAAGTAAGATCAGTCCTCTTAGTGCTGCAGGTTCTTTCAAGAACAGGTAATTCTTTCGTCTCTTTCCTCCATATTATTTTCACTGACCCACATTTGTTGGAGATGGGGACTGGTTGAGGTGGATTTTATTTCCACATGTGAATTTAACAATTATAGTAGTAATAACTTCCAATAATAGCTCTCTCTTACTGAATACTTATCTACACTAATTAATCTATGTCTACATATTGTACATTTAAAAAGAGGTCAAGACAGACTATAACTTGCCTATGCTCACGTGGCTGGTCCAGGATAGAGTTGAAGTCTCAGCCCAGCTCTGTCTGTCTTTCAAATGCTTACTCTCCAATCTCAGAGCAATGTTGGGATCCTTAAAGCAAAACTGTGTTCACTGCTTGTTATGGTTGATATATTGTGTCAACTTGGGGAGTCTAGAGGTTTGGCTAAATGACTCAGCAGGGAGTCAGGGTGCTTACTTTGTATTCATTCTGAGCCTGTGCAGGAGGAGGGCATGGAGACTATGTGAGAGCTACACGCCCCTTAGTTGGGGGTAGCCTGTTTACAGTGTAAGGGAGGGAAAGGCTGCCTGCCACCACTCCTCCCTTTTGCTCTTGTTGCTTTTGCTGTCTTCTGCTGCCATGAACATTTGCCCTCTGCCTTGTGCCACTCTACCTCGGAGCCAGCCAAGTATGGACTGAAACCTCCACAAAGTGTGAGCTAAATAAACCTTTCCTTCCTTAATTTTGGGCATTGGGTATTTTGTCTCGGCAATGAGAGAAAAGTAACTAAGAGACTGCAATGATTTTCCTGTATAGGAATTCTTCATTTTTGCAAAGGGACATCTTGTCTCTACTCATCCCAACAGGTTTCCCTGTGGGACCTGAGATTCCTTAACACTATGAAAATGTCTGACCAATGAACTATGAGAAATAAAATTAATTATGTGTCATAAATTGCTCAGTATATGGAAATAACATTTTCCCATACAGATTGTTATGGCATTCCTTATAACTAAAGATGGAAAACGATATTCATGATACTTTATGCCAAATGCTTTTGCATCTGAGGTTGCACACACAGTCCATGAGGCAGGCATTGTCAGCTCCATTTTATAGGAGGAGGAGACCCTAAAATTGGGAAAGAAATTTGCCTGGAGATACCGGAAATCGTGGCCTGACCTGGACTCCCAAAGTTGTTGGACTCTAGAGCCTGGCCTCTTTTTTTTTTTTTTTTTTTTTGAGACCTGATATTGCTATGTAGTGCAGGTTGGCCTTGTACTCACTGTGTATCTCAGGCTGGCCTTGAACTGTCAGTGATCCTCCTGCCTCAGCCTCCCCAGTGCTGGGACTACAGGCATGAACCACCACACCTAGCCAATGACTCTCTCTCTGGCCATAAACTGCCATAGAGAAAACTGATTCCTAGAGACTGTGAGTCTGCTTTGGTTGACCACTGCTCAAACTTCCACGTTTCTTCCCCGTGTGTGTACCTATCCCCAATTTCCAGTAATGACGTCAAAATCCTGACAAATATTGATGAGCTTATTCTGAATCTTTTTTTTTTTTTTCCAATACCGGAAATTAAACTCACAACCTCGTGCTTGCCAGGCAGGCGCTGTGCCCCTGAGCTAAATCCCCAGCCCTGATGAGTCTATTCTGAATACGCTCATCGTTTTAGATTCAACTGTTTGATCTAAAAATACGGTTAGTAACAGGTTCTCCCTTCTTCCTAGACTTTACAGTTACTACCCCTGGGATGACACCACTCACACTCAGATGAATACTTAATAGCCTGTCCTGTGTTGTAACTCGTTGGCCTCTTAATTCATGCAGTTTGTACCTTGTTGACCTTTGTGTTTTCTTCCTTATGAGGAAGGCTATAACAGGCTTGTTTCCCTTTCAGAAATTCTCATACTAATCAAGATACAAAGAAATTGAGGATTACAATAGTAATTGAAGTTAAAGCAGATTTTAAAGGCACATTTTGTCCTGTAGTTAGAGGATATTTGTCCAGATGGATGGCTCCAACATGACTATATACTGAGCTCAGCATTTTTATCACAGTAAATGGGTATGGTTAAAATTGGGTATGCTAATCTGTGTCAAAACTGAGAAGAATTTTAAATAATCAATTTGACAGTGTTATTTGCACATCCATATACACACCTGAGCTCTAGTAAAAACGTGAAATCGTGGTGCAGCCTTATGAATTTTAGGCACGTTAGAGTCTCAAACTAACATGCTAACGTCAAGAGTTTGTGAAACTGAATATGCAAGGGTTTATGAAACCAAATGTGGATAATAAACTTTGATTTGACACCGACCAAGAATATACAGCTCCCTTAGTCAGGCCCCCACTGTACACCACAGGGCCCTCTATTACAAGCTGTTGTGCTGAATTCTCACGTGAAATATATGTCTCCAGGAAGCGCAGGATGTTTATGGAGATGACTGCATTAGCTCTTCTGAGGTATGGGCACACTACAAATTATAGTTAGCACAGAAGTGTTCAAAACTATGCTTCCAGTGTTGACAACAAGTATAGTCCTCTTCTGCAGTGATTCACCCACCTCACAGCCCAAGCAAATGGCATGCGGTATTTCCCCAATCTGCTGCAGAACTGCCTGTTGGATTTCAGTATCTTTTGTGCAAACTAAGGAAGAGATAAATAAAAATATTGATTAGGAACAGCACTTTACAGACTGTAAGGGAATGATAACACGAAATCCTTTTTCAGGCTACTATGCGAAAGCTTTGTGGAACTCTGGTTCACCAACCCACAGATTCTACTTTATAGAGGCCAAATAACACCCTCTGTGTTCAAACAGCTATAGAACATTCTTCGTTCTTTTCAGTCTGCTAATTCCTAAAGTAGAAAGTCTCTTTTTTTGGAAGATCAAATCTTTCCTTTCCTTTCCTTTTTCTTTTTTGACTTAAAAGATTTATCATCCTGAAAGTATTTTCAAATTTATACTCACTATCTGTCTAATATGTCATTTCATTCATTTGATAGAAGTCAGCAGAGCTGAACTACAAAGGGCTTTACAGGCTCCATGGTCACTGTCACAACTTCTGTGGTGGTGGCGGGGAAGCAGCCGTAGGACAATCCATAAGTGAATTAATGTGTGACTCTGTTTCAGCTAAACTTTCTTTGCAAAATCAGAAGCCAGACTGGATTTAGCCTGAACACTTTAGTTTGCTAGCTTTTGAGTGAGAGAATTCTTGTGAATATCTTAAGCTTCACCTTCCGTGGTTACATATGCTTACATTCAATTCTTATGAGTAATTTCCTTAAGTATATATTTTGCAAGAAAATATATTTTTTACATTTTTGTTATATTAAACAGTAGTATTTGCTTACTTAAAACTATGGCAATAGAGAAGAAAGAAGCAAAATACTATGTAAAGTTTCCATGTTCAAAATGCTTATTCCCTTTCTCCTTTCTGTTTTTACGTGAGTGCTATAATTTGCTGTAAAATTATGTAACTTTTTTTTCACTAAGCTCCTCACTAGTTTTGCTGATGATATAGCAGACTATCTTAACTTGTTTTTACTGAGACTGTTTCTAACTTTTCTATATTATAATACTGTGATCCTTGGGGATAAAATTTTATCTACATTTTTTCCATAGCAATCAATTCTCAGAAGTCAGAAATTACTATTCAAAAAAAGACATAAACCAAAAACATATACTGCAAAATTTCCTTGTGGGTATTGACTTCACCAGTAAGTGAATATTCAAAGCCATATATCTATCAAACTTCATAATTCAGCAAGGCAGTGTGGTTTAATTTCTTGAAAGTAACTGAATATTGTTTTCTTTCTCTTTGGGGGATCCTGAGGGTTGACTCCAAGGCCTTTGCACTGAGCTACATCCCCAGCCCTTTTTTATTTTATTTTTTTATTACTGCACGTTTTCAGTACATGTTTACATTCTTGTGTGAAGCTGATACATTTACAAAACACATCTTAATTCCTTTTCTCATCCTTCCCTCTGTCCGTCTCTCAATCCCTACTTCCATTTGAGAAAGATCTATCTCACCACTTCCTATTACCTCTCTTTCATTTTGCTCTTTATTCATAATTTCATTTGTTCATATAAGAGAAGCTCTGAGACAAGATCTTGTTAAGTTGCTAAATTGTCCAGGCTGGGCTTAAACTTGCCTTCCTACTGCCTCAGCCTCCCAGATTGCTGGGATTATAGGCGCGCGCTACCACCCCAGGCGGAAAGTAATTCGAAATATTTATAAGAAAACCACTCATTACCTTGTTGGAGTCTGGATTCTTAATATAAGGTTCAGCCCCACTTGCAATGTTTCCCGTCAGGACTTTTTCGATTTTGGCCACCAAAACAATTTCAGAATGTGGATCACTTACAGAAAATATAGCCTACGTACAAAAAAAGCAACTCATAAATATCTGGGAAATCACACTGCAGACATTTAAAAGCCTGACTTGTTTTTGAAAAGGGCAACTTTAAGAAATCTTTGTTTGGGAAATTTTTCCTCTTATGTGATCTATTGGTAAAAACACTGGGATAAGAATTTTCTGTCCCACCAAAAGTAAACAGAAGTACAACCTGCTTTGGAAACTTTAGCCATTCCTCTGGAAGGCCCTTGATATGAGGTTCTTCTGATTGTCTTGGGGTGATGGTGTCAATATTGCCATTTTCCAAAGCCATGGGAGCCCCCGGGAGCATCTGTCTGACAGCAGCGTGGTTTAAATCCACATGAAAATCGGCAGAAATCTTCCTGCTGTCTCTGAGGTCATAAAGTGCCACACTCACAAAAAAAGGCTCAATCTGCACGAAAAATATAGAACAGATGGTTTTGACAGAAAACTATAACCTGCGCACCGCCTCTTTCATACATCATTTCACAAAGTGCAAGGTACAATACAAGCAGAAAGTTGCCTTTCATTTAGGTTTTGTTGCTGTTGTTGTTGTTCCGGGAATCGAACTCAGGACCTTGCGCTTGCCAGACAGGTGCTTGTGCGGCTGAGCTTTATCCCTAGCCCACTCTTTCACTTAGGAAGAAGTAACCTGGACCTCTCCTGCTGAAGGTGCCTCAAATCCCAGGACTGCACTTCTTTTGTTTCTTCCTTCTAGTTTTGCCACTATGTATTCCTTGCCTTATGCTGCACTATACACAGCATGCAACTTTTTCCAGTTACTTTCTTTAAATTCTCACAACACACCTGTCACCTCAGTCTCCTTGGGCCCCTGGTGATATGCAATAGAATCCTAGAAGTTAGTATGCATTGAGAGATACGTCACTGGCCCAGCCAGTGCTCGGTTTTTAATTATAGTTTGATGGAATAATAATAACAGGAAATCTTCACTGAACATTTGCTATGTGTTTGCTGCTGTTCCAGATATGCCCAGTACCTTAGTGGATGATCTAGATATTACAATAGTGGGATAAGCAGGTAGGTAGACATTGAATTGTTAAGGAAGGATCCGTTGTCAGAGAGAGAAGGAAGCTTCTTAACAAGAGCTAATATCTCAGTTGAGGTTTCCTTTTTGTTTTTAACAATACTATTTTTCCCGTTTCTGAACTTTTGATAGTTTGTTCCTTTAAGGTCATGCAATGTCAACTTTGTTAGCATCTGCTACGTTAACCTCACTCTTCCGGTCACATGGTATTGCACTTTTTTTTAAGGTGACCACTTCTCCTTTGGTAATTGATTAGGATTTGTGGGATTACATTCCAGGATTCCTCCCTGTGTCTTACTGCTCATCAAAACCAGCCCGCCTGGCTTAACTTCCAATAACAACTCCCTGAACTACTGTGTTGGCCACCAATGAGGATTTTCTAATTTCATCGTTTCTCAACATGTATTAGTTAATAGTCTACTATAAAGACAAGCTTTCCTTTCTCTCTCATTTAAAAAATTCATGTATTTATTTATACACATATAAAATCATGGTTTACTATTCAACACATTTTAATTGCTTATGACTATTATTTATAGCAATGCTCAAATTGTCCCACATTTGGCAAAAGGCACTCACTTCAGAGTAGCTCCTCAATTATTTTGGCTGACTGACATCATGTTTTGAGTACTTTTTTTTGAGTAATTCTTTATCCAGCATATGTCCCAGGCTCACCTTACACTTTCTGGACCCCAGACATTTCCCCATGGGGCTCTGGTTCTTCCTGGTGAGGATGGTATTTTGAAACTAAGATCTGCATGCTTGTGTCATTGTCACTGGGACAGCACTGTCTCTGTGACTCCTCATTGCATGAAAGTAAAAACCCACAAGTATATATACACTAGCAATATTCAAGTATATCTACAATTCTCTCTCTATATATGTGTATATATATATTTCTTAAAAATGAATGGGTTCATGTTGATACTTTCATTTCCAATTCAAACACTCAAGGATTCCTTCTAATCTTTCTGGGTTTCATAACTGTGTATCCCCCAATAATGAGGAACCCGGAATTCATTCTCATTAATCTCTTTACTTCTTCATGCAATTAACTTACTGACTGGTTCAAAGTAACCACTCACCCTATATAGCTATATTTTTAATGCCGCCTTGAACTACCCTGAACCTGTATCCTGACAGGTCCAGGGGCATGCCATTTCTGCCCCCCCCACCACTGTTTTCTGTTCCCCACCCACCCTCAAGGCATTCTTGAATATTTACCCAGCTACAAGCTTCTGGCTTTCCCTTTAACCACTTCTTTAATGTCAGGAAAGAAGTTGAAGATGAAAAACAAAGGAAAGATGAAAAATAAAGGGAAAATGGGAAAGTAATGGAAGATAAGAAGAAACAGGGAGATTTCTTGGTTGAGGTTATAAGAAGAGGGAATGAGGTACAGAGTTGGTTGAAAGGACTTCTAGGAGTGGTGTATGCAAAGACATAAAAACATGAAAAGACACCGGAAAAGAATAATAGAGTGGCACTGGAATGGAGGCAGCAATTTAGTTAGAAAGTGTGGGGAAAGGCATATTAGAATCATTAAGGGTGTTTAGCAAAGGCGTTTGGAAATCCATAGCATGATTAATTGATGCATGGGTTAGTTGATGTGTATGTTAGTTGATCTGAGAAAGAGACATAAATAAGTAAGCCGCTATGTTTGAAGGAATTGATGCTTGCCATCTGCCAGCATTCTGTCAACAAGCAGGTTATACAAAAAGACCACATGATGACCCAGTTCATTATTACACAGTCTCACACACGGCTGTGGATCTCATTAAACACATAATGAGTATCTTCCACGCTTTGAAATCTAGTAATACAATTAGCTTATAATAGGGCTATGAGTCCTAAGTAGTAGCAGTGCTTGCTAGCTCCCTTCCCCTTGGAAATACAATTACACACAAAAATGAAATTTAATAAATTTTTAAAGAAAACCATGTAAATATGCAATAAATTTCATCTTTTGTCAATTTAATTTGTTCAGAAAAACCCTAGGTTTGAGGTAGTGATAGTCTGTCAAGATTTTTAAAAATGTAAAAATTAGAAGAATGTAATTCAGGCATGTATGAATTTAAAACACTCTGAAGGTAAAAAAAAAAAAAAATCCTCATTATTTTTGCTGAATTGTTGCATTTTGACTTTCATTTTTTTTTAGTGAATGGAAATAAATTGCTTACTTTGATGACCTTTCTGAAATTACACTCATGTGGTGATTCATTTATTTCTTCCAAGCCACCTTGTAAATATAATTGTCAAATCTTATTTTTTGAATCCTGGCTTTTCAGTGTAGGTTAATTTAACACAGCACCTTCAAAGTCTAGCAGATTAAGTCATAGGTTTCTGAGGCTTAGCATTCTGTTCTAAAATTTCAAGAACACGAGGTTGAAAATATAGCTCTGTTTGAAGAAGATTTATTTATTCAGATTTTTAGAATCAAGTCCTATTTTCAAAGAAATATTTCATACTATGAAACGATCAACTTGCATTTAGTTTTCAGTTTACTGACTAAAAAATTACATGCTGTCAAATATTTGTTTCTTTATCATGAAAAGTTTCTTTCAAGGCATCTGTAGATGTTCATTCATTAAATGTAGTCATTGGCTCTTCAGTAACTTGGAGAAATATTACAATTAATTTGAGCATGTTCATTGAATTAAGAATAATGGATTTTTTTAAAAAGTTATTTTATATGAAAATGTGTCACTGAAATATATATATATATATATATATATATATATATATATATAAAGATTCTCAGAAAAAAATGTCATTAAGTGACAAACTGCAGAGTGAAGGTGAGGTTGTTTTGTGTTGCTGATTATAGCCACAATGAAATTATTGTTCAAAGAGTAATTTTCTACTTTTTTTAAACATTGGCATCAACTGCAAGATGAATTAAAAACAGCACAAACATACAAAACACTCCACATCATCTAAACCTCATGGCTTTTCAGATATGAAAGGGCACAGGAAAGCTATTCTCTGAACTTGGCTTTGTTCCTGGCTGGTAGGACTGGCCCAAACACAGACGCTTAGAACTGGAATGTGCGTCTTAACACAAAGAAAAGACTCCATGTGGACAGAGTCATATGCTCGTGGCATTGGAAAGAAAAGCCCATTATGTCTGATTTTTAATTGGATTTTTTATTTGCATGTAAGGATGGGCTGGATAAAAGAAAAAAATCTAGTTTTAATAGGGTAACACAATGGTGACACTATGACTTGGGTTAAATTTTATTGAAATTTCCAAATAGTTTTAAAAAACCAAGCTTCTGGGTTTTTGCTTTGTTTTTAATTTAAATCCTGCATGAATGCATGGCTGGATGGCTACTCCTACCACTTTTCGCTACTTGGAGATAGCTCTTGCCGCAGTCACTGGTTATCTGTGCTGTGGACATCCTCTGTTCTGTCACTATTGGACTCCTCTCTGACTTCAGGTTAAGCAGCAACTGTGACAGTTCCATAGAGTTGACTCCTTGGTTTATCTCTACTCCAGGAGCAGATCCTTCTTAGTTCCTTCTCTACTCATCTTTTACCTATAGCACACCTGATCCCTTCTTCATGTACATCCTTTTTTTCAGTTTTCATTTTTATTACTCCAGACTTGCGGTACATGATTACATTCCTTGTGGGGAGTTGGTACACATACATAACACATCTCAATTCTTCTTTCCTCTCCTTCCTCCCTTCCCTCTCTCTCCATGTTTTGATCCTCTTCCCATTTGAAGAAGATCTACCTCACTACTTCCACTTATCTATCTAAATGACCCCCCTTGGGTAACTGTCTAAACTAGGCTCAAATGTGTTCCTCCATTCACTGTCACTCTTCAGAATTCAAACTTGCATTTGAATCTGCTCCAAACATGTCTCTATTTGATATTTAATAGACGTATCAGACTTAATGCTGTATATCCAAAATGGTATTTTAGATCTGCATCCTCCAAATCTGCTCATGCTCCAGCCTTGCCAACTTAGAAAATGGTACCACCACTCATTGAAATGTCCAACACAAAAACCAGGACTCATCCTTGTGATCTCCCTTTCTGTTATTCAGTAGGTCCAATCCCCCAGGAAAACGTGTCAGGACAGTCACATGTGAACATTTATTTCTTCCCTTCCTTGTCAGCTGTCACTGAAGCCACATAACAAAAGGTCACAGTGGCCTTCAATCTGATCTCCTGAACAACTCTGACTTCCTCCAATCCATTCTTCTGATGGAATCTTTATAAAGCACAAATTAGACCACGCTATTTTAAAGCACTTTAAGCTCTTGATGCGTCTCCGCTCACTCTAAGGTAAATCCATGTGCTTACCACTGGCTTATAAGGCCCATCTAATCCTACGTCTTAGTGTTTCTCCCATCTTGTTTCGACTGGCTCTTCCCTTTCTCCTCTTGTTCGCAGAACTTGCCAACACCTACCTGTCTTGGGGCATCTGTACTTGGTCTTTTTCTTCCTTAGAATGTTTTATTCTTGATCTGCCTTTTTATTCCCCTTAAACTTTAAGTCTCCATTCGAATATTACCTCCTGAGACAGGCCTTCATGACCACCCATCTACACCAACCCTGCCCCCAGTTCCTCTGCATCACAGCATTCTGTATATATTTTTTTAAAGAACTGTGAGGATAATTTGTTATTTGTTCTCGCTTACTCTTCATCCTTTCAAAAAAATTAATATTCAAGAGACCAGGGATCTCATTTATTTTTCTTCCTATCATTTTTTCAGGGGTTAAATCTGGCTCACAGGAACACTGAGTATTTGTTAAAGAACGAATAAACTTGATTTTCAGTTTTACTCACATCTAGAGCAGAGTTTAAGTTATAATATATAAAAAACCTTCATTCTGGGGCTAGGCTCATATTGGCACTGTTTCCATTCTAGCTTACTTGCTAACAAGAACTCACATGTAACATGAAAATATCAATGTCTTGCATGCATAAGTTTTACAAATTTCAAAGCTACTTTTCACATACTTAGACAACAGTAAATTTTTTTTTTTTGGTACCGGGAATTGAACTCATGACTTCAGCCTTGCCAGGCAAGCGCTTATGCCACTGAGCTACATCCCCAGCAACAGTAAATATTTTACAAATACTTACTTTGCCCTAAGCACTATGTATTTTCTATATACTACCTCACCTAATCTTCACACAGTATTTGAAATATATACTGTTATTAACCCCATTTACCTAGAGAAGCCTGAGGGCAAGCCACTCACCCAACATGGTACAGCTCTTAAGATGGAAAGTCAGGCAGGGTGATCTAGGAGCTGCACATCTCCCTGGATTTTCCTCATTAAATTTGGAGGTCCACACTGTGGACACTCTCCAGGGTTAGGAGGCTTCATGAGAATTTAAAGGTGCTAGAGACACAAGGCTAGTAGATATTGAAGAAATGTCTTTGAAAGAGTTAATTCTTTCTGCCAGACATTAACTGTCACAACTCACTAGGCTCCTTTCACTGTATCATAAATGGAAAAAGTTGTGGGATTGTGTATGCCCAGGTTACAGTGAAAAAGTAATGCTGTCCCTACCTTATGAGGCACCTATACTTGTCTCAAGGATCTGGAAATCAGAATTCTTCTTTGAGGTGAAAGGGAGAAGTGAGGGATGATTTATTAGAAATGAGAACCAGATGTATTGAAAGAGAATGAGAGGAAATATACCAAATAATTACCTGTGATTTATCCTGATGGTTGAATTATGAGTAATTTTTATTTTCTTCTTTACAGTTCATTGCTTAATAATGTTTATGCTCATAAAACACACCTTCCCACAAGAACATTTACAATTAGTCTAGAATTGTCCACTAGAATCTTAATAGAAAATTCTCAAGACAGTTCATTTGGTAGGAGAAAGAATCTTGCACAGATTCAGTGGGGATGATAGGGTTTCCAAGTACAGGTAAAGCACCTTTGTAATTTCTGCATTTGCATATACTATGTGAACCATTATGCATTTAAAATTTATCTAATATTATTTTGCTTGGTTTACTATTACGCTTTGCCTGAGCAATAATATTGTGAAACTACAGGACTGATTTGTTAGCTTTTGTTTTTCTGTAGCAGATGTGAAAACAAATATATAAGTTGGAATAAAATGTCAGTTTAAAAGCCATCTCAGGTACCACTAAGAGGATACAACACCTTAGGAAACTCTGAATCACTGGACTGGTATCGTGGGGTAAATTCCAGAACACTGTCCCTTTCATGAAGCTCCTTTAAATGAAAAGGAAAGTTCTGTGGCAATAAGTTGGCAATTCCACTTAGAATTTGTGGACTTTTGTTATGTGATAAAATGCCGTGAAACATACCCCTTGATACACTAGATATGAAGTCAGTGCTTAGAATTTTCAGAAATAGAAAGACTCTGATTAGGATGGTGTGATTTCGGTGACTGGTCTATGACGAAACAGAAGAGAAACTTACATTTGTGACTGGGTCATTTTCATTCTCTGTAACACATCCCTGAAGATTTAAGTTGAGAGCTCTACAAACGATCATGATTCTCTTGGCAGCTTTTTCTTCAAAGGGTTTGATCACAAAATCAGGTTCTAAAAGATCCTTTTTTTGAAGTTTCAAGGTCTAAAAAATTTTTTGAAAGTTTTAGTCACCACTTATCATAAAAAAGAATTTCTAAATTAGAATCCCCAATTGCTTGGGTCAAGTTCACATCTGCTCAGAAAGAACAGTGACTTACATCTATATCCGGATCCAGCGAGAACAGATTCAGCCTCTCCATGTTTCGAGTTGCCTTGACACTATCTTCCGTTTCTGTGAGGTACTATGGAGAAAGCTACGTTAGACTTTGGTCTCCAAATATCCAGCTCCAACTTGGCCACATTCATATGGTTAAGAAGCAGCCTGTCAGTACTATCACTGTTTTAATGCCAGCCATTTTTACTTGGCAGATCTGGAAAAACATGCTTTGATTTTTAAGAGCCGTGTGCTTTTTGAGTAAAACACTTACATTAATGGAACGTTTTGAATTAGTCTTTTAGTCTAACTCTAAAAAGAAAGCATTTCCATTTTTTGCATGAAACCCTCAAGTAACAAGCAGCTCAAATTCATGTGCAAATACAATGTGAGCTTTATTACTTTTGCGAAGTCTGGGTGTAGGCTGTTCTCCGAAGAGTCTGTTTCTTCCGTGGTGCATTCACAAGGTATAGAATTATCCAGCGGATCTTGAAAAGATACACCGAGACAGGTTATTAAATAATGTGAGTCATAGATCTTTGCAGCCTGTGAGATATAAAACAAGCTTAGACTCAAGTCCTCAGAGGGATGTGAGCGAGCCTCAATGTTTTGTCCTGTATCCAGTGCTCCATTGTTCTAGGCAATCAGGGTCTGGAAATGAGACCTCCTGCTGATCATTTTGGGATTCTAGCCATGACACTAAAATGTGACAATAAAGAGTTTGGATCTTTCCAACACTTTGTATATACTTGGGGATGTCTTGATCTACTCAACAGTACATACTAAAGTATTGTTAAATATGTGCATATTTAAAATATGTGTATATTTTTGATACTTCTCACTCTCAGGCCACCTCATTTAGAACCTGTCTTGTAGCTTCAGTTATTTAATGTCTGTAGGACACTGCAAACATTAATGCTGTAGTTGATCATTATGGAGAAAACAGTAATTGACTGTAGAACACTTACTATGGCACATTGAGGTTGGGTTGAAATCAAGATTAATTTTCATTCTCAGTATCTTGTGACTCTTTTGCTTTATAGCATATGATACTTCGGCTACTTGAATTTAAAGGTCTGTTGGTTTCCAATACACCATGGTGTTGGGCAAATGTTTTAACATAATTTTATTTCATCAATCATGGCTGACTATTGGTGGAGAGCTTGCCTTTTATCCATCTATGAATTGGTTTTCTACCCTTCCACCCTTTCTTATACTTTGTTATTCCCTTTTCTTGCCTGAGAATGAATTAGAATCTTATCTGGGAATTAGACTGGGCAGAAGACATTGTTTCTTCTAGCTTATAAAAATGTCTTTTATTACACATACTACTGGAGCATTCACATGTAATCTGATCTCAGTATGATCAAAAAAGCATAAATGAGAGCTGCCTTTTAACAAAGAGGAAGTAATGAATATTTGCCTGTACAGAGAATAAGATTCACTAATTAAATGCAATGAAAGGCAAAGACCCACAAAATACACTTATAGGTAGTTTCCCATCAGATATGGGTATATTTTTGATGCTGATAATAGATAATGTCCAACATTATTTGCTGGGAAACAGCTTCAAATCATTGACAGTCAACTCAAAATCATCCCTAAATGCAGTGACCACCACTATTCAGTATAAGTGAAGACTGAAGCTCTGGGATGGGTATGAACTAGTCTTCATAGCTACCACAATTACTAGCAGTTTAATGCACTAAAATACAGCTCATACTTGGCAAAGAAAGGGAGATGGCTTTATGAGTGCTCACCCAGCCCCAGTTCAGTGAGCTCCATGCTTCTCCTTCCCTGCAGGGGCCCCTCGGGACTGATCTGCAAGATGCGGTTGAGGGTGTGGATCCACTCGTCCATATCCGACTCTGTTTCAGCTGCCAGCACAAAATAGGTCAGGTCGTTCATTTTCAATTCAAAGGCATATTTTCTCAGTCTGTTATTCTGCGGTACACAAAGGAAGAAAAAAAGCAGTAAGACTCAGAGAGTGAGAACCATTTTATATAGGGTTGCAGTTCCAAAGTCTTTCCATACAGATGGGTATATAAAGAAAGCTTTCCAAAACAGGGCAAAATTTCAGATGGGCTTGAATGAGGTTGTTTGATTTCTTTCAAAGTTTTTTTTTGTCTGAAGGAATATTGTATTTCGGTTTTTTTTTTATCAGATTGGGCATGTGAGCTTAAATCTTTCCCCTTCAAGCATGAGTGTGAGTGTATACTGACCTTCATGAAACAATTGCCTTAATTTCTGCCTTTGATTTCTCACTGTATGTTCTACGATCACCCCAGTTGGGCTTCTAACTCCATCCCACCCCAGAGGCAGCACTTGCCAAGGTCACTATGACGTCTATGTTTCCTTAAGATCTAACAGTATTTTTTCCACTGAATCTTCCTTCCAGGAGAATTTATGTGGTGGCCACCTCCCTTTTCCTTGAAATTCCTCTTTCCCTGGTCTCCAGGACCAAACTCTATCCCAGTTTTCTTTCTACCTCATTAACTGCTATTTGCAATCTCCGCTGCTAGCTCTTCCTTCCCTTCGTGAGCTCTGATGATAATTCTGGCTCTACCTCAAGCTGTCTTCTTTCTCATTTAGTCCAGTGGTTTTGGATATCCATAAACAATGACACCCCAGTTCCATTCTTGGCTTTGGCTTCTCCACCAAACTCCATGTTCTTCTCTAACTTGACATCTTTGCTTTGCATTTGTAGACCAAACCAGGAGGTCTTGTGCTAGTTCCTTGGAGTGCTCCTGTCTTTGTTGCTCACAGCCCTGAGGCAGCCCCTGTGTCACAATCTCCCCTGCATGGTGAGTATGATGCCTGCCCTCATGTGTTTACAATCACTCTTCACATCTCAGCTGAAAACTTTCCTTACTTCCCCAGTCTCAGCCAAGGGGACAAAGCTTTGTCTTCCAGAGGACTTATAGTAATTTGGGATTACACGTCTATTCATTTTTTGGTTTGCTTTGATAAACATATGGCTCCCCCAAGCTGCCTCCATAAGCGCTGGGTCAATATTGCTTACCCTGTAAAAGTGCTACTGCATAGAAAGGCTCCATAGCGGAGCCAGCACAGTCTTGGTTTACGAGTGGAACAGAATCAGTTCCTATTTTTAGGAACTGACATTCTACCGGGAAATGGTGAATGGATAAATGATTGAAGTGATGACCAACAGTTAAAAAACAGGCATTCTTTTTTACACAGGGGATTAAAATGGGCTAATGTGATGAGTGATTACTTCAGGTTGGGTAGCTGCTGTCGTTGTTTTCTACCATGCTCCCTGCTAAAGGCTCATTTTATTGAAAGCGTGTTGCCCGCTGATGGGCTTTGAGACTCTAATTTCATCAGGGGGATTGACCAACCAAAGAAATTCGTAGCACAATGGGCTTATTAGGAACTGGGGCCTCATTGGATGAAGCAGGTGACTGGGTTGTGTCTTTGAAAGGGAAATCTTATCCTGAGCTCCTTTCTCTCAGGCCCAGATGTGCAGAAGCTGGCTTTCTATCCGCAGTGTTTAGGGCAGTAATATTATTCCTTCATAAAGGAGGTGTTGGTGGTGTTTGCGTTTTGTGCTGGGTGAAAAGAGACTTAGTCTGTTAGTATTGCCAGCACTCAGGGAGGCTGAGACAGAATTGCAAATTCAAGTCTTCTCTGGGAAACTTAGAGAGACCCTGTTTGAAACTTAATTAATAAAAAGGGGTTTGGGGTGTAGTTCATTGTGAAGGCTCTGAGTTATCTCCCTAGTACAGAAAGGAAAGAAAGAAAAAGAAAAAGAAGTGTACTTACATCTTGTACAAATGTTTCAAAGCAAGAACATTAGCCTCTGTGAGAGCACCAAATAGAAAGATTTGGGCAAGTGCAAGGTCAGAGGTGCATTTTGAGAAACTCATTTCAAATATAGTGGTAACGGTATAGTTTGAGGCAATGGCAATGGCCTCAAACTTATTGCGCAAAGCAAATATCTAGGGAGCTTGTCGAAGAATACAAATTCTGAGATGCCACCCTCTCCCCAGGAGGAATGGGGAAGACTCCTTCCAGCCTTCCTCATTGGCGCTTCTGGGAGACTGAGGAAGGAGGTCTACGAAACTGCCTGTGAACTTCACAGAGGGTCTAAGAGCGAAGATGGCTGGAGAGGAAGCGAGAGAAATTGTGGTTTCTCTCCATGAAACAATAGCAACAGAAGCAGAACTTCAGAAAAGAACGAGAAATGCCCAGTGTCTAAGTGATAGCTTTTGCTAGAACACTATCAAGTGTATCTGAACATCTGAGTACCGCAAAATGCAAGCACATCTTATTGGTGTCTTGAAAACAGATGTGAAAGAGTCTACCTAATTGGAGACTGCAAATAATGTGGCAGGGAGACATGAAACTCCGAACGATGCTTACTTTAAAATTAAGGTGGATCAAACAGCAACTTCCTTACAAATGCAGATGCCAAAGATGAATACAATTTTAGAAACAAAACAGTATAAAATATTAATGAGTTGATTTTCTAAATTGCATTCTGTACCTCACATAAGTTGAGTATGGTTGCCCACTTCAACAATATTAATAAATGATTGTTTTAAAACTTGAATAAAGTATAACAAGCATTTGTTTCTCAAGAAAAGAGTGTTTATAAATGAAATAGGTATTTTGTTTGCAATTTCTCAAAAACTAAACTCTTTTCTTTTTGAGAGAAGTAGAACTACTTGTAGAGAAGCTTACATTGGGAACAATTTTAACATGCTTGAGTGGTTTTGTATCTCTGTAATCTCAAAGATCATGACATACAGAACAATGAAAAAGAAAGGATAAAAATAGAAAATCAGTGGGACATTTTAATAACCTTGAAGTTTAATGTTAATTCATTAAAATAAGGACTAAAATAATTCTAAAATAACAGAATGAATCGTAATTTTATTCCTACTTCCCAATGCTTCCTCAAATCAGTGTACTTTGCAGAGAATACAACTACATTGCTCAAACTCATCAGCCTATCCGTATGACTTCATAAATAATAGGAAACCCAATATGTCCTAGTGGCATATAATGTATTTAATGACTTGTGGCAAGCTAGTCTACTTCCACAGTGTTCACCTGGAAAAGTTCCAAATTATACACACTTCAAGAAAACCACTCAAGCCAGTGGAAGACTGAGTGGTGAGGAAGTAAGTTACTGAACAAAATATTCCATTATGCCCAATATGCTACTAGCATCTTCCACTAAATTTTGCAAGCATGACAGTAGAGTTTTAAAAGGAAGCACACAACATCAAATCCAGGTTATTGGTGTTGGTGGTTCCTGACCATGATGTTTATCCACTTTCTGTAGCTTTATTTATTCATTCATTCAACAAAAATTCATTGGAGGACTCTTTTACGCTAGTCACATAGCACTGAAAAACATTCGAGTAAGGTACTTTTACATACTATACTTGCATTTAACATAACACAGTGTAACGGATGAGACAAACAGAAACATAACTTATGTGCAATATGATAGAATATAGCATCATGCACTGATAAATGTAATTTCATTCTTGCATATGTGGTCAGGGCTTACTGTTTGAAATGTGTTCCTCACGCCTTAGTTGTATAAGTCACATGTATTTTGCTTTCATTCTGTGCATCCATCCCATACGCTGGGGACACTTTTAAGACAAAAATCACATTTGTTTTTCATGATGCTTTCACATAGTAAAGCTTACCAACATATACTTGCTGAAATGAATTCTGAATCTAAAGTTCACTGTTTAAAACTGCATGAGAATCTATATTTGTGGTATTTCTTCTGCCCATATGGCTTACATAAGTTAAACGTATATATACATGGGCATGCCCACTGTATGTAAGATAAATACAGCACTAATAAAAGTGTCTTTCTGTGACTTAGGAGTTCTTCTGTCTGTAATCTACCTTCGCTATTTATTAGTTCTGTCTCTGTCTTGGGAGAGCCACTTTATCTGAGTATTATTTCAATAAACAGTGAAAGTAGTAATGTATATTCCATCAAGTGCTGCCAGTATAATACAGGAAGAAAGTTACAGGTGCCATATGGGTTGTTATTATCATGAGAAGTAAGATCTTTAAAGGTGCAGTTTGCCAATGGGAAACATGCAGGTCATACATGGCATCTACATGTGTTTTCCTTCACTTTCCCATGTATGTGGGCATGCACAACCCAAGCTGCTTCTACATCTCACAGCTGCCCACACTTGATCTGTAGAAGGCATCTGAACTTTTAGACTTTGGTTATACTCGAGGTCATTTTCTTGGAACCTATATCTATATGGTGGCGGAATCAGCACCTAGGAGGAAATAAAGTGCTGGTACCTTAGCATCTGTTTAACTCTGTGTAAAGTGAGGTTGACCATTATCCTTGTTTAAACAAGGATCCAGCTGAAAATCTTGGGTAACTCATTCTATTGTACAATGGCAGGGCTTGAGATAGGTGTTTGTATGGAAGGAAGAATGAATGAATGAGTGGATAGGTGAATGCATGCGATAGGGCAGCACAGACCTAAAAACCCCTTACTGTCCTAACAAAACTGAAGCAGCAAAAACTGAAAGTTCTGTCATAGATTAGAAGTGCAGTCCTGAAAAACAGATCTAGTACTGACTGATGATATTCAGAAAGTAGAGAAGTATAGTTTGGTCACTTTTTGTTTGTTATCAAGACCTAGGAACTTGCCAAATGTCACTTAAAGTCTTAGAGAAAGTGAATTGCAGGTTCTCTGTTCACGGTCAAGCTTGTAGTAAGTATATTCTATGAATCTCAGGAATTATTCTTAGGAAAACACAACAATATACATTGGATCTGAAAGAGGCAAATGAAAATGGTTTATTCACTAATGATTATTACGAGCTTGAGCTCACTAAGAATGCTGGATGATACAGTTTCTGAGACAAAGACTTTGTTCCTCTTTTCTGTGTGTGTGTTATTCAAGGAGACTGTCAATGATTCCTGACAAAATAATTCTGACTCATTGTAGTCATTCATTTGCTCTGTGCTTTTGTGTGTATGTGATTCATCCTTAGGAACATTTTGTGCCTGAGAGCTTACAAGAACAATTCTTAAACTTTGCACTATCTCGCTTGAAATCTTCCATCTAGATGTAAGAATTTATAAGCTAGAAACTTTCTGGCAGTTATGGACAAAGTGTGACCCAAACACAAGGTGACAAATCACCTATATCCCCAAAGTGATCTCACAAACCTTGAAGTCTCCGCCTGCAGAAAGGATGTAGATGACACCGGATTAAAGCTTTTGATAAACAGGAAGATAAATACATGAATTCTTTAAACTGTACATGTAGAAAACCTATCTTGTGGAATCCCACAGACAGATGCAGATTTTCTGTGTAGACTTGCAGCCTGACTTTTATCAGTTGTTACCGTTTTGTGCTCTCAGAATATTCCACACACTCTGCCATCTATACTTCTATTACAGGTTATCTGTACCAGTAACAGTGAGCACAAAACTGCCACTTTCTGATTTTGACTTTTGCAGGAAACTGAATTCCCTGTGCCTAAGCACAGACCCTAGCATATTCCAAGCAGCTGAATGAATGAATGAAGGAATGAACAAATAAAGAAATGTCTTAGCACATTTGTGTTGAAATTTCAGACGGCAAATCAAGATTTACTAAGAAGGCTTTCCCTTAAAGGAATGTCTACCTTCCAAAGTTGTAAACTTTAGAACGAATGGAACTAGGGAAGAAAGGGTGAAGATTCACCATCTTCCAGATCCTTTACACATTTCAGCATGGTTGTTCTAGTTTTATCAACAAGAAACCTGAGAACAAAGAGGTTGAGTCATTTACTCAAAGGCTTCAGATCAAAATTGGCAAAACTACGCTTTCCACGCTGACCTGCGTCCATTGCAAATGTGACTTTCACCTAAAAGAGTTTCTTTCATCTTTAAGCAGAGACTGAACCATTGTTTAAGTAAGAGATAACAGAGAAGGGCCTAGAGCGGAAAGTCAGACTGGGGCACTTAGGCGTGGGTTCGACACTCAGTTCTGTTCTTTGAAGAAGAAAAACATGGGATAGAGACTATCGCTGCAAGCTTCATGGAGAACAAAAGACTTTAAAAATGATGACTTGTTTGACAGGGTAAGCTTTTGAAGTACAAATGGAAACTATATTTTAAAATTTCAGCTCCCTGTCTGTAAAATGTAATTATTGATCTCTAAATTATTGCTAAAGATAAAACCTCATATTTCTAAGGCTGAAGAGTTTTTTCTGTTACCAACAATAGAAGTTCTCTCCGCCCTCCATTAAGATCTTTATTGCCCTTTCCATGTTGAAAGTTAGCATCTGCATTAGAGTGCAATTAGCTTCCATCTCTAGTAGAGTGCTCAGCAACACTTAATTAATTCTTTCCTCTTCAAGTTTAGCTTTCTTACTGGTTGGAGGAATTCCAGGTTTTAACAGAGCAACTGTCCAGAAATAGGCCTGGACTTACAGACTGAAGAGGCCTCTACTTTACCCCACATATCTGAATGCCCCCAGTAGTAGCTGAGGATGTGATCTCAGTGAAAACTTAACAAGCTCCGTGGGTGCTTGGGGCTTACTGATCACAGAAAGTACAGCTCTAGTAGGCACTGTTCAGATAACGGGCCTTGGCCTCAGGGAACCAGGGTCTTCCTGTGAAACTTGGGGGGAGATTTCATTGCCTCAATTTTTACACAAGAGGAAATAAGGGTAGATCTTACATCAGGGTGGACAGAGTAAATATTTTGAATGTAGTAACACCTGATATCTATGGAATGCAAGCGATCTGTAAAATCATTCTGTTTCCCTTTGCAACCGTGGTCCACGTGGTTTAATACTAAGCCAATAATCTGAAGAGGAAAAATTGGTAGAATAGCATTTATCCGTCTAGAAGCACTATGCCTGTTTCCGAAGTTAAACTCTTGGGAATCAGTGTAATCTTTATCTTTGAAGAAAATCTTCTCTTTGGAGAGGGAAAATGTGCACACTGTGAACTTGCTGTCTCATTGTTTCCCAGTTATAAAGGTAACATTTATGAAGTATAGGCTTTGAGCTATGTGATTTATGCATTAACTTACTTAATTTCCTTACTTTGGTTGTTCTTGTCACTGACCCATACAGGCAGGCATTTCCTTGAATAAACACAGCAGCCTGCTCTGGCCTCAGGCCCCGTGTACTTTGCTCTGTTAATTCTATAGTTCATAGGTAAATGGCCTCTTACAAAGGCTTTTCTCATCTTTTGAGCATTAATATTCCTTTCCGATCTTACCATTCATTTCTCTCCTTCATTATCCTATTTATTTAATTTTTATTCAAAAATTTACCTACTGACTGTATTTTGTTGGTTTATTTCTTTGCTTATGTCCTGTTTTTCTTTACTGGATGTAAGTTTTGTGGAGCCCAGAAATCTAGGCTGCCTTGTCCACTGTATTCCTAGAGTCTCTGGTAGTTTTAGGTTTATATGATATACTCCAAAAACATTTGTTAATATTTTTCAGCGAAAACAACTACTGAAAGGAAAAAAAAAAAGATTTCTACTCACCTGTACCACACCTGTACAGGAATCCAAAAAGATGCAGCCTTTGGGTTCTTTGGATATTTTTTCATCTTTGTAAAAATTCATAATGTAGGAATTATCTGGCAACTGAGTCAGCTGGAAGTAACGCTTTTTGAATGACTGAGGGAAGAAAAGGGTGGGGGAAAGAGTTCAAATTGCAAACGAAAAGTTGAATTTTAAAAATTCTTTGGGAATTTCTGTACTTCAAGGGCATTGTTCTAGAAAAGAACAGCCTACTTCCTCATAAATAAAACATTACAGGATACATAAACTCAATTCAAATGAGTCTCCTCTGCATTGTGATCACAAAGGGGAGCGTCAAGCAAGGTGACATGGGAGGGGTCGGTCTCCGTGTTTCCTTACCCGAACAGTGACGGTGTTGTTCACGGTGCTGTTGAAATTCCCCTTGTAGAGCCAGCCAGACTTGAAAACGCCAGACCCTCCGGCTCCCCCACCGCCCTTGGAAGACGAGTGGGAAGTGGTGTCCTGCACAAAAGGTGTCATGAGCATCCAGCCAGCTCTGTGAATCTCGCCTCTCAGACCCTGCCCTTAAAGAGCAGACTCCTTCTCCTCTCTTGGACTCATCCGCAATACTCATCTTCGAAGTCAAAGCAAATGTGGTTCACTTTGTCTAGCAGCTCCGTCACAGACACTTCCTACTTCTCACAGAAAACTGGCCAGAATGTGCCAACGCCAGTGCGAGGCAAAAACTAACTATTCTCACGTTAAGCACCCCTAACAGCTTAGTTACCTCATCCTTATCGGCGTCTTCATGGTCAACTTCAAAGGAATGTGAGGGAAGTTTCTCTGGTTTGTATTCTGCTCTGATATTAAAAAGAAAAGAAAAGAGCCTGGTTTGTCAGCTGACATTACGTTCATTTCCAGCTGTTTCCAAGGTAACAGCGATGATGCTAGCACTTTTAAAACGTCAAAAAAAATTTATTAGTACATATTTGTAGTACATAATGTTTACATTCCTCATACGGAGTTGGTCCATGCACATAACACAATGTTGGGGGGCTGGGGATTTAGCTCAGCGGCAAAGCGCCTGCCTGGCAAGCGCAAGGTCGTGAGTTCGGTTTCTGGTACCGGAGAAAAACCAAAACAACAACAACAACAACAACAACAACAACAAAAAAACATAACACAATGTTGTAATCTTAAGAGCTGTGAGGTTTCTATTTTCTTTGAAAGTACTTTTCCCTGTGTTACTATATATATCTTATCTCCAGTAAGTAAATATTTTTACAGTATGAAGCTACTATTTATATTGGTGTCTACACATCTTTTTAAGCTAGATGAAAGTGAGCAGAATCATTGTAGAGGTTTGGTACTTTATATCCTCTTGCTTCTGCAGGCTGACGTGAACTATTAAGTAGTGAAATTTTTATTACTTTTTCTGGGTCACCTATGAGATGTGGTGACTGTTTCAGTGTAAAAAGTTACAGTAAAAGAAACACTGTCATTTATCCACTCAAAATATTCCCCCTCACTTTGATCACACTTATCCCATTGATCTTGACATTTTCTGAAGCAGTTTTGGAAGTCTTTTCACATGAGTACCTTTGGTTTTGTTATGGGTCTGCTTTGATGTCTGGCCAATTCTGAACGTTTACCTTTCATGGTCCTTTTGACTTTGGGGATGAGCCAGAAGTCACACACTACCAGATCTGGTTGATAAAGTGGCTGAGGACACACCAGAGTGTGTTCACACGGCTGCCTTTCTGTTAGACGGCACTTGGTAGCAGCATTTTCTGTACGTTTCATCACATCTCATAAAGATACTTAGGAAAGAAGACTCCCAGAACTGCTTCAGGAAGTGGCAGCAGAGAAGTACAAAGGATCAAGATGTGAATCATTTATTTCTATGACTCACTGTATCACAGACATATTCTAATTAAAAAAGTAGCATAAAGGCTGGAATAACTGTGCTTGAAGCAAGGGGTAGTATTCTGAGGGATGGGGGTTAACTGCATGTGTCTTTGACTGAAAATAATAATAATAATATAATAATCATAATGTAAAAAGTTCAACATTCACCATACTTTTATCACACAGCTCGTACGTGCTCCAGATTGCAGGATGGTTGTCTGAAGAGGCCTCACCTCTGAAGAACCCTGTTCTGGAGACCAGCCTGTGCTATGCGCTGAGCTCCCCTACCTGCAGCCTCCTCAGAAGGCCACTCAAGGGGGCCTAGTGACAGTTATGCACACTTTGTGCATTCCCCTGGCAGCACAGAAATGCCTGCTTCAGACAGTGTCACCAACCCGCCCACAGGAATGGTTAAATGGAAACCGGGCAATGCTGCCCATGGTTCAGGCCTTTCTTGAGATCCAGCTCTTTGTCATCACTACTGCATCTAATCCTCCATGTGGAAACTCAAGGGATGTTTTCCTTTCTTTTCCTTTCCTTTCCTTTCCTCTCCTCTCCTCTCCTCTCCTCTCTTCTTTCCCTGCCCTGCCCTGCCCTGCCCTGCCCTGTCCTACCCTGCCTTTCCCTGCCCTTCCCTTTCATTTGTTTTTTTTTTGGTGGTACATGGAATTGAACTCAGAGCCTTCACACTAAGCTGTGTCTTCAGCCTTTATTTATTTATTTATTTTTGTTGTATTTTTTTCTGGTACCGGGAATCGAACTCATGACCTCGCGCTTGCCGGGCAGGCGCTGTGCCGCTGAGCTAAATGCCCAGCCCAGCCTTTATTTTTAACTCTTTTCTTGAGACAGGATCTCTCTGTTGCTAAGTTGTCCAGGCTGGGCTCAAACTTCGGATCCTCCTGGCCCACTGTCACAGAATGCTGGGATTACAGGTATGCATCACCGTGCTCATCTGTCTGTATTTTCTTCAAGATGACTTATAGTGTGTAGAAACAACCTCTGAATGTAACCATTAGAGGAAAAAAGATCGGAATATTTAATATTCCTATCACAAATTGTACCTTAAGTTGATGATAAATCCAGAAAAAGAAGAAAAATAATCTGGAACTCCTTGTACCTTAAGTATGCACACACATACTTCATGTGCATACACACAGGGTGTTAACTAATGGGTTAAAAATACTCTTTTACTCTCTGTTTGAAAGACATAAAATGTCTGATCTCAGTTTATAGCAGAAGTTAGCACAGACAAAGAGCATGGTCCTCACGGTTACACTAGGCAAAGTCTGAGATGAGAACCACATGGTTTACTCCTGATGAGAGGTTTTTAAATATTATGGTAAAATATTTGTAACACGATACAGTTCAGTAACATTAAGCACATTCACAGTGTTGTGTGCAAACACCATCATTGCCAGACCTTTCCCATCATCCCTCACTAAAATTCTGTACTCATGAAATAGTAATTTCCCATTTCCCTCTCTCCCAGCCCTGGTTACCACTGTGCTACTTTCTGTCTGTATGGATTTTACTATTCTAAGCCCTCACATAAGTGGAATTGTACAGGATTTATCTTTTTATGCCTGCTTTTGTCATTTAGCATAATGTCTTCAGGGCATCCGTGGTATAGGACCTGACTCCTCTTAACTCCTGAATAATATTCCATTGTAACTTGATAAGAGTATGAACCCTAAAATCATTTCCATGAAGGCATCCTGAGTTCTACTGTATTAGGGACCTTTTCTTACAGACTGCATCACTCTTCCCCATGCCCACCTGATTCTGTTACTTATGCACATGTTTTAGCCCTTTATCAGACTGTACATACCTTAAAGCCAGGAACTTTAATGAACTCCCACCCATATCTCACTCAGCTATCTCCCTTCCTTTTGTTATAGATGCTCAATATGCATTTGATGATTAGATCAATAAGAGGGTGAGGTGAGGAAGAATATCACAGAAGTAATAGGAAATGGTATAACTTCAGTGTTTTTGGTAGGTATTTTGATTATTATCTTTTTAGCTACGGAACATATTTTTGCTGATCAAAATCTTAAGAGGTGCATCTAACATATTGCTTGTGTTTTTAAAAAGTGTTTTACTATCATGATTTTCTTTTATAAATTCCAGTTATGAGATGTACTTGCTATCCAAATCAATAACAAAGGATAATAAAGTTGCTCTGAGAAACATTATTTGAGATTGGGAGCTGAGTATTATACTTGGAGTAAGGTCTTAGCTTCAGTTTTCTTTTCTATCCCTGTGTATAATATCGCTTTTCTCATCCCAGAGAGATTTACGTACCCAAAGAAGTTTAAATATATACGTACTTAGAAGTTTTGTACTAAAACTTAAATATGCATTAGGAAGCCTGTTGCATTTTAGCATATTATTATGTGTGGAATAAGACATTTGTGTACAGCATTAGGCCTCTACAATTTTACGATAAAAATTATTTCTAACAATTTTTTTTTTGTTTGTTTTGTTTTGGTACCAGGAACCGAACTCATGACCTTGCTCTTGCCAGGCAGGCACTGTGCCACTGAGCTAAATCCCGAGTCCCAAAGGCAGTTTTTTTTTTGGGGGGGGGTACCAGGAATTGAACTCACAACCTCGGGCTTGCTGGGCAGGCACTTGTACCGCTGAGCTATATCCCTGGTTATTTCTAACAATTATTTATACAAGCACACAGAGGAAGAGATTATAAGACTTATCTCTGAAATAATTCCTGTTTTAGGAAAGGAGAGTTCAAACCATCTCTAATAAACATGCTAAATACAACTGCAGCCATTTCTGTTCAAGAATTCTGATGTATCACAGTTAGTTTTTCTTCTTGCAGAGCTTTAGATTCTCAAGCTTTTCTACGACCCCTGCCATTGATGTTAACTTTTTCTGCTCCTTTTGGTCAGCATCACCTGTATGTGAAGACAGGGCAAGTGGAGGCTCTACAGTGTTATTTTAGGGTCACTAGCAAATTCTCCCTACCCTGTCAGAAATTCTTTTTCTCCTTAATATCATCTGCCACTCCTTGAAGAAAAAGCATCCCCTTTTACTTTGTCATTTGATTGACAAGATAAAGCCCTTAAATACAACCTTTCCTTTTCTCTAACTCCCAGGAGAGGTGCCGTGTCACAGAGATTCAGGGGCAGGTTCAAATGGGTGATTCCACAGCAATGATTTGAAACAGTTCTTCTGATGGGACAAAACATGAGTGTCCTAAGATTTTAAAAAATGATATGGCAGTAAAGCAAAGATGGCGACATCTCAAGGGAAAGGTAAATGAATGAGTAGGGAAAATTCAGAAAGAGGTAGCAAAGGTAAACTTGAACATGGAATGTCAAACTAAGCTCTACATCAGTCATTTTCATTAAACTTTCTTCAACATGGACACAACATTATTTATTTCTGAACTTCTTTTCACTTCTTTTGCCAGCATGGCATATCCTTTCTTCTCTTATAAAAGAATATTTTTGTAGGCAAGTGTTCTTGATAACTATGGATTACAATATTGGTCATGTTCTGCTATCTAACTTTTCTTATTATGATTTTCATAACACAGACAAAAAAGAGAGGAAACGGCATTTCAATGAGTAATGATACAATGGAAGAAAAGTAAGGGAACAAAGTCAGGTTTTCACTAATCTCAATGGGTGAGGTTAAATACTTGTGTTAGTTACATTCCCCTCGCTGGGACAAAATATCTGCTACCTGCAATCTAAAGGAGAGCTTTATTTTGACTCAGGTTTCAGTGGGTGCAGTCCACAATTGGCTGACTTCAAGGTAAAAATGGCATGGTGGCTGAACAGGGCAGAGGAAAGCTGCAATACCCATGGCATCCAGGAAACAGAGAAAGAAGAGCTAGGGATATGAATACCCTCTTCTAGGCCACACCCACAGTGACCCATCTTTTCTGACCAGGGCCCACCTCCTAAGAGCACATTTGGGTGTGAAGTCAAAGGTAGATTAATCCAATAATGAGTACAGTGCCCCTATGATCCAATCACATTCTAAAAGCTTCACCTCTGAACATACGGGTTTTTTGGGGGACATTTTAGATCCAAACCGTAACAATGCTCAAGAGTGTTTTGCATAAACTGTCTCAGTACAGAAGTATAAATAATGGCTAAGTTTCTCAAAACCTCATGCATTTGAAGTGATTTGCAAACAACTTCATTGAAAACACTAAAAGAGTGTTTATCAACAGAGAGTGCCTGAACAAAGTATAATACATCCACAAAAAGAACGGTTACTCAGAAAAGGAGTAACTGACTCTTCTACTGATGCGCAGAACAAATGGACACCACTCAAAAGATTATGCTTGGTAAAAGGAACTGAAACACAAGGATGTACCTGGTGTAATTCTCACATTGTGAAGATCTCAGAGCAATGGTTGTCTCAAGGAAAGAAGGAACTTGAGGTGATGACTGAGCAGAAACCGGTAGCAGTTAACTTTGGTAGTGATAATAATGTTCTCAATGGCAAAAGAAGTTTTGAATTGCACAGGTGAACTCATGCTCAAAAGTTACTAGATAGTTCCCTCAGGACTCGTGCATTTCTTGTATGTAAATTTTACTATAGAAACACATGAACAATAAATTGCAAACATATAAATCTCTGTCTAACAATATGTAACCTGAAGGGTTTAGAGAGGCAGTGTGCTGATATTTTAAACTCACTTTGAAATGTTCTAAAATAAGATGAAATTAGTAGATGGCTGGAGAGATGGATGGATGGATGGATGGATGGACAGATGGATATGTAATGAGGTAAAATAAATACAGTAATATGTAAAGGGCATTTTAAATATTGAAGACAGGGAGTGTTTATTGTACACAAGTCTTTCAATTTTTTCCTGTTTGTAAATTTTCATACTTCTTTTAATTTTAAAGAGAACAATTTTTAAAAAAGGAACAATAGCAAAATACAAACAAAACAAAGCAAGGACATTAAAAATGATATGGGGTTGCAAACCAAATGATAGGGATTAACAGTGTTTGTTATATTACATATTGTTATCTTCAACAAGGTTGCTCAGATTACATTTTTAAGGTATTGAAGGAATTATAGAAAGAATAACAAAAATTGACATTTTTCTGAATTGGTTCTTTTTTGTTTTAATATACTAAAAAGAATCAAAACTTCACACAAATGCTGAAAAGCTTTTCAAGTTTCCAAAATGTTTCTTTAATATCTAGTTCCTTTGTAGTATACTGTTGTATAACTTACATCTGCACGCTCTTTCATACAATGAAATTTTCTTTCAGCATTTACCTCAAGCTCACATTAAGTTTCCAAAGTAACTCAGAAGACAGAAGAGAAGAAGGACACCAGTGAGGTTCTGAGTAGGGACCAAGCTTGGAGCATCCAGAAGCACAAGGCTGTTGAGCCTGCGCACTCTGAGGGAGGCGGGAGTAATGTCAACATTGCCTTGAAAAGCTCTTGAGTGGGAGTGACAAGGAGTGTGTTTATCATGGCTGAAGCCTGAAGGCTACTGAGGATTCTTCAGTCCTGTACCCAATGATCCCAGAGCACAACCTCCCAGCCTTAAAAGAGCAATCAGGACATTTAGCTCAGTTGTTGCTTGTGCGGCTATAGCACAGTGATTGTTCCCTGTATATTTTTTTATTTTAAAGGGAATTTAAAAATATAAATGATACAGAATTTCAAAACAAGATGATAGGAAATTAAGATAGCTAAGATAATTGTACTACTAATTTCTATTAGTTTATTGAAAGGAACAGTTAGCGCTTGTATTGTTTGATCAGTTTTACAGGACTATATTTGGTAACCTGAGCAACTATTTTGAAGATTGTTCTCTCTTAAAGATCATACTTACAAATGAAACTCAACATTGCATTATTATCATACATCATGATCAGGTTAGTTTCATTCCAGCGTGTAAGCCTGGTTCATCCTACGCAGATCAATAAATTTAATGCACCACCCAACATAGAATCAAGGAGAAAAATCATACAATCATTTCAACAGTTACAGAAAAGGCCCTCAGTGAAATTCAACATCTTATTATGACAAAAACTCGAATAAACTAGGTATAGACAGATCAGATCTCAAAATAATAAAGGCTATTTATAGCGAACACATAGCCAGTATGTATCAGCCTGAATGGGGAAAACTTGAAATAATTTCCTCTAAAAGTGAGACTGAGACAAGGGTATCCACTTTCACCACTCTTATTTAATGAAGTAGTGAAGGTTTTAACCAGAATAATCAGGCAAGGGAAAGAAATAAAAGTGGTACAAATAGGAAAGGGAGGAGTCAAATTATCCCTGTTTACAGATGATATGATTGTATGCAGAGAGAGCCTTAGAGAATCCACGAAAAGTCTCTGAGCACTGGTAAACAAATTCAGCAAAGTAGAAGGATCCAAAATCAACATAAAGAAATTAGTAGCTCTCCTATACACCTACAATGAATTCACTGGAAAAGAAATCACTGACACAGTCTCTTTCATGAACACCTCAGAAACACACACAAAATACGTAGGAATAAACCTAAGGAGGTAGAAGATTCCTACAAGGAAATTCATAAGATACTGAAAAAAGAAATTGAAGAACATATGAGAAGATGGAAAGACCTCCCATGTTCATGGACTGGAAGAATTAATATTGTTAAAATGGCCATACTGCTGAAATCTACCTACAGATTCAATCCCCACCAAAAGACCAATTTCATTCTTCACAGAACTAGAAAAAATCCTGAAATTCATATGAAAGCATGAAAGACTCCAAATAGCCAAAGCCACCTTGTACAAAAAGGACAATGCTGAAAACATCACAATACTTGAGTTCGAAATGTAGTATAGAGCCATTGTAACAAAAAACAGCCTGGTGTGAGTATAAAAATGGACACTACACCAATGACATAGGACAGAGAACCCAGAAATAAACCCATGTGCTTACAATCATCTGATTCTTGACAAAGGCACCAAAAGCATACAATAGAGAAGAGATGGCCTCTTTAACAAATGATGCTGGGAAACTGGATATTTACATGTATAAGATTGAAAGTAGATCTCCACCTCTCCTCTTGTACAAAAATCAACTCAAAATGGATTAAAGACCTTACTATAAGACAGAAACATTAAAACTATTAGAGGAAGACATAGGGGAAACACTTCAAAATAGAAACATCGGGAATCTCTTCCTGAATAGGACTCCAATGGCTCAGGAGATAATAGGATGAAAGAATCAACAATGAGATCACATGACACGAAAAAGCTTCTGTACAGAAAAAGAAACAATGGAGTAACAAACAGTCTACAGAATGGGAGACAATCTTTGCCAGATATTCTTCTGACAGAAAATTAATATCCAGAATATATGACGAATTAAAAAATTAACAGTAAAAGAATAAATAATCTGATCAATAAATGTGAATGTGAACTGAACATCTACTTCTCAACAGAAGAAGTGCAAATGGTCAGTCATCACATGAAACAGTTTTCAATATCTTTAGCCATTAGGGAAATGCAAATCGAAAGTACATTGAGATTGCATTTCACAGCCTTCAGAATTGCTATCATGAAGAATGCAAAACATAATGAGCAATGGTAAGGATACGGGGGCAAAAGAACTCTTACACACTTGGAATATAAATTAGCGTAGGTGCTCTGGCAAAACCACATAAAAGTGAATGAACGTAGTGGAGAAGAAGAAGAGAATTAAAGGGAGAGAGAAGGGGAAGCTGAAGGAGGATAACGGTGGGATGTAGTTAAGGTACCTTGTGTGCATGTATGAAAACGTCATGGTGAAAGCCTGTCATTCTGCATAATTCATATGCACTAATAAGAAAGATCATACAATGAGCAATACCTGTGGATATTCACTTTAAATTCTTCCCCCAGGAGCACTGCGTTGTCCCTAAGAGACTTAGGGATCGCAAGATAAAGGGCTGGTCAGGAACTTTATTTTCTGAGCTGAAATCCAATGTGCCTCATCAGTTACTACCTATGAGGTTTATGGCAAGGTATCTTTTAGCACCAAGCTTCCTCCATAAAACAGAGATAACAGTTCTTATTTTATAGGGCTATGAACATTAAATGAGATAATGTATGTATGGCATCTGGCACTTTCTGACTTGCGAAGGTCAATAAATGTAAATATGCTTTTATTTTTTAAAAATCTGTTCTAATTCAGTCAGCCCAGCTAAACTGCTCATCCTTTATCTGAATCTGAGTGAAAATTATACCTGCAGGGAATTTTCTTCTTTATATCTTCTTTCAAATCAACAATAGTGAAAAATTTGAACATGTCATATATCTTTGTATTTTACCCAGTGGATTAATAAAATCAGTGGCATCATAAATTTTTATGCCGCTCTGAGTTGAGAACTCTAAGACTAGTGTTGGTTCTTATTACTAATGTATGAAGACTTATGTTTTACACTCTACCTAGAAATAATATCTCTGCAGTATGAAAACACATTTACAAAACACATTTTACAAAAAAATAGGGTTTGTAACAGTTAAAATAATACATTTTAAGGGACACATTTCACCTTTTCCTCATAATTTCAAATTTTCATTTTGCAATCTTAGTAACCCATAAAAGAAAATGATCAATTTAAATTGGTAGTAGGCACATGAGAATTTTTCTAATCCAAAATGATTTATTTCTGACAGCCTTAGAAGACCCAAGTACATTAATCTGTTTCTTCTATTGATCTAAATATGTGCAGTCTGTAAGGAGAAGTGCTTAGCTTTGTAAAGTCATTAAAAATAATTCCGCTATTCAATTTTACAGTCTTCATTATCTTAGGCTGGAATATATGCTACAGGGTCATATTCTGGAACTTCTTATTTTCATTTTGAATATACATAGTTTATTAAAGTTTCTTACTCTGTGGCAGTCATAATCTTCCCCTTTTTGGTGTCAGCTTCCTCTTCCTTTAGCTAAAGTAAGGGAAATTCTCAAAAGTATTTTGGCTACTTTCTCATTTCTTCTCATGAGAGGATTCTATCCATGCTCTATGAGGGTCCCAATTCAGCACTAACATTTAAAAACTGTTCTTAGCAGACACGTCCTCTCCACCATTTTAACAGAGGAAGAATACTGTGAGTGTGAAATATTTTTTCCCCTTTATGGAATCATGAATATAAGAAAAGATAAACAGTGCTTGAGGCTAAAACTACTGAGGAACTCAATATACTTTCCTTTTTTATTTTTTCGTCTTTTTGAGACAGGGTCTCCCTGTGCAGTTCAGGCTGGCCTTGCACTCAGTTTGTAGCCCAGGCTGGTCTTGAACTCACAACAATCCTCCTGCCTCAGCCTCCCAAGTGCTGGGATTATAGGCGTGCGCCACCACGCCTGGCGTTTCAATATACTGAAGACAGTGAAAACCTTTTACTCAATAGGGAGAAAAACACTGCTGTCTGTGTCGTCTCACTTGATAAACAGTCTTCCACAGGCAGGCACACAGCTTCCAAATTGTTACCACTTCTCAGAATCATTCTCAGAAAGGGGAAGTCCTGGTGTTAAAAAAAACAACTTGGTTTTTCACTTGCACCTACAAAAATGTGTGACTAACACCCAGACGTTTTGAAAAGTCATTCATGAAGTTCCAGGGTGTAGTAGGACCTCCTCAACATGGAGTTATAAGAGTACCCACGCACAGACTGGGACTAAGGACAAAACAAGAGTGACAGGAGTGACATGAACTAAGAAAATGTTTAGAAATTTGGTAGATGTACAGTGCTTTGAAAAAAGAAGTGTTATTTTGGAATAACATTGGTTCTCATTTTGTACTGAGGCAACTCCGAAAGAATGGTGTCACTTCACCTTTTCTTTTATCATTGCCCCTACAATCCATTCTCTGTAAAGTAAGTGAAGCAATTTTTTAAAAAGAGGCAAATCAGATCCTGTCTCTCCTATGTTGAAATTTTCCAAGACTTCTTGTTGCAATGAGACTATGTAATATCTAAGATCCTCTCAGGAGCCAAAGGTCCCTGACATCATGGTCCATGGGTTCATCTCACCACACTCCCTACCACTGGAAGCTAGTACTGTTCATTCAGATCCAACTAAAATGCTACCTTTGAGTGGTATTCCCTAATTCCCTTCAGACTCTGCATTAAAAAAACTAAAAGCAGCAATTCCAAGCAGCTGAGTCTGAAAAAACATATCTAGAAGTACAGAAAATATTGCAAGGTGGAACATGGTTTTATACCATGGGCCCCTAGAAAAATTAGAACTGGTGTGTTTCATGTTGACATTTCACCTGAGCAATGTGTTAGTACGAATCTTACTTTTGCTTAAGTGTGTGTTTTTCTGGATTATTAGCATCATCTTAATTTTAGGAATCAGTGAGCTGGAAGGTATTAGTTTGAGACAGTTCTTTAAATTTGAGCAACTATAATTTCATTCAGGAACACTGTATTTTAAAATTTTATAATCACTCAGTTATCTGATAAGTAATTACTGCCCATGTATTATGTGCCAGAATTTCTCCAAGCCTGGGGAGATTTGCAGGGAAAAGTCCCTGCCCTTTGCAAATTTTTATGTAAGTAGGGGAAATAGGCCCTAAATAAACTTCTACCATAGTTTAGGTGATGAGGTTAGCCTTTGTGTAGAGGTGACATTTAAGGAGAAACAACAAAGTCACCTTCCTAAAGGATTTATGGTCCCCAAAGTTAGGGGAAAATTAGGTATTTGTTTTCACTTTTGATATTTTTAGGTATATGCCACTTCTGTGGAATTTATTTTCATGACTTTTGATATCTTAGAATGTAAACACATAAACAAGGGCAAGTATGAATATCATTAAAAATATTGTCAGCAACACTCTGGACATACTGGGTTATTCTAATCTTTTTGAATCTGCTATTGAACGGACAGCTCACAAATGAATAATAGAGTGATAGACAAACCTTAAGAATTCATTCAGTAGTTGAATCAGAGAATAATTGAGTCGCATTCTAAACTTTGACCACATCAACTATACACTGTTGAACAAAATGGTCTATCTCAGCTTACACATTTTGCAAAATGTACTTTGGTTACATTTATTCATAAACAGTGTCAGCCCTTGAGCAAAGAACATGCATATGATATTTATGCAAAAGCCAAAGGAATACTTATAAGAAGTTCTTACCTGGGTAACTGTCGAATGTCTCCAGAATATTGCTCATATTTGTAGTTTACCACATACCACTGGGAACTATAGAATTTACAAGCCTAAAAGAAAAAGAAAAAAGGACAATGATAAGAACTATCTCTGAAGACTTCAGCTGTTCTGGCCAAAGGTACTGTGAATACAGTTCTCATAATCCCCAGCGCTGTGTTCAGGTCAATGATTTTAAAGTAGGTAAAGAGGCTTACTTTTGATAATCATTTTATATTTTTTCCAGGAAATAGAAATCTAACCTTTTCATGAAGAAGGAACCACTTAATATATTTGTTCTATTTTGCTCCAACAAGGAAAACCTGAGTCACCCAATGGATCCTACCCAATATGTTGCTTACCTCAAGAATCATCATTCATCAGTCTTCCTTGGTGACCATTTCTATTGTCTGACAGTTCACACCAGCGAAGGTGTTGTCATTTGTACACGGCCCCTCTGTCATCATTTTGCCCCATTCTTGCTTCAGGAACCAACTTTTTTCTTTCTTATAGCCTCACCCTTGTCAGCCCAAAGCTAGTTTTTGAGTTGCCCTTCATACCTTCTAAGTCTTCTCCTTGATTATTCACAGATTTTGTAAACAGATTTGAACAGAAGGTAATTGAAAGCTGTTTTAAAATAAAAGTTAACAACACAAGTAGCTATCACAGAGTAGATGGCTGACTTTACAGTATTTATTGGTGGGGAAATATTTTCTACCTACCATGCTCCTATTACTATAATGACCATGAATTCATAATCAGGAGTTCTCTAGATAGCTTTTAAGATCCCTTTCAATTGTAAAAGTACATGATTCTAGGGATTCACCAGGATTATAATCCTATAAATTAGTATTATTAGGAGACCTGGTCCTCTCACAGAACAGTACAATATGAAGAGCACTAAGCTTCCTGCACTGTGAGGAATAAAGGCCTGTGGTTGCCGCTGGAAGCAAGAAGGCCATAGGCAGGGTACTGAGCGGCTGCAGCCTAGAAATCAGGCTCACTGTCTTTGGAGAATCAGCAGGAGGGGAGGAGGGGCCAGTTGGGCATCACAGACAGGAAGAAGATTGCAGGGCTCCAGGCCTGCGGCTCCAGATGCATGGAGAAGGCAGGGAGAGAGAACAGCAGCGAGGAGCCCTTGGCTGTTCTGTGTTTCTCTGGCCTTGAGTTCACTCGGCACCAAAGCTTTATTTGTTCAGGAAGTGCCCACGCACAGACTGGGACTAAGGACAAAGCAACAAGCGAGTGTGGGACAAAGGGAGGAGTGGGAGGATGGCGGCAGGAGCGCAGGACAAAGGAAGGCTTTAAAAACAAGTTGAGCTCACAGAAGTTGAGAGCAGAATGGTGGTCACCCAAGGCTGGGAGGAGGAGAGGAGGTGGAAGGACAGGGACAGGTTGATCAGTGGGTGCTGTTACAGCGAGACCAGCGTGAGGAGTCATGGTGAATGATGGCACACTAAGGTGATTACACCCAATTCTGTACGACGTGTTTCTAAATATTAGAGACAGGACTTTGAATAGTTTTGCCATCGATGGTAAATGTTGGAGAAGGTCGATGGTTTACCCCAACTTAAATATTGTACAAGTGCTGACACATCGGTTTACCCCATAAATATGCACAGTGTTTATGTTTTTTATGTGTCAGTTTTACAAAAGCAATAAATGAGTAAGTAAGAGAAAAGAAGGAAGGGAAAAGGATATGTATATACACACAAGATAGCTAAGATAACTGCACTACTCATTTCTATTGGTTCATTGAAAGGAACCATTAGTGCATGCCGTACAGCAACTACTTTGAAGATGACAATATGCAGTGTAATAACTATTGCTAATTTCCTATAATCTTATTTTGAAATTCTGTATCATTTTTATCATTTTTTTCTCTCTCTTTTTGTCTCTTAATAAAAAAGAACACCAGAGAACTTCTCTTCGCCTCAAAAACAAAAGCAACGACAATGAGAATGAGGACAGCAGCCAAGAAGCAGATGACCGTACAGGAAGTAAAAGCAAACTCAAGGAATCGACACAGGCTACAGCGCATGCGCCTTGTGAACCGAACAGCGCACATAGCTAAAGTTAAATGGATTAAATTGCCGGTTCCTGAGCCAATTCTGCAAAGCACAGAACCTTATTAGGCTCCTCGGCGCAAATGTTTTAGCATCATTTTTGACAGAGATGTCAAGGATTCTGGCAGGGAACATAAAAGCCTACAGCATCCCAAGCTACAGAGCCAGGATTCCCCTTATTGTAGGTTCCTCTCACCCTCCACCCCGACTTTCCTTTCTCTACCTGTAGTCATTTACAAATGAAAGAAAATGTGTTTTAAAATGGAAAACCAAAGCATAAAACCCAGTGCCTTTGCATTCCTTTTCAATCACCTTCCTGGTACAAAGCTTTACGTAGTTCCCCTCTAAGTACACATTTGCATATGAATATTGCTTTTTAAAATTCATTTAGCATATTGTGGAGAACTTTACATTTGCTTCATAAATTTTGCTTTCAGTATGTAGAATAAAATATTCTATCCCCATTCACTAACCTGGTCGTCTAGTATGGAAGATCATTTATTGATTAATTTCTTTAATAACCATTCCTGAGGCTTTACTATGTGCTCAGTCGTTCTAGGTGATGGGAATATAGCAGCAAACAAAAGAAGAGCATCATGCCTTCTTGAATGTATATCATGATGAAGTCAATAAATTCAGAAGTAAATACAGTATGTCGTATGGTGGAAAAAGTGGTGTTACGGAAAAGAGCAAACCGAGAGGAAGATGGCGGCTAATGGGGGCAGGGGAGATTACTTAAATAGAATGATTAGAGTGAGTCACAGAAAAGATGCTACCTGAACAAAGACAAAAGGAGAGGACAGTGACTCACTCGAGGGCTACTTCAAACTTTGTGCCTGTGAAGAAAAATGATGCCTGAATATATCTGCATGCATATCACTTTCTCAAATACCAGCATTTCAATAATTTTCTTAGGGCACAGTGCTCGCAGGAGTTTAAAGATTCTTTTATAAACCTTGCCAAACCACTGTACGTTATTTTTCATGTAGAATGCACTGGAGATTACAGCCTTGAATGCACTGACGCCTCATACGATCTTGGGTAAAGCATTCCCTCTACTTGCATCTCTGGTACAGTGATTCAGCGTTTAGAATACAGAGCTGGGTTGGAAACGCCTGCCACATAATTGCTATCTGTGAAAACTGGAGATGTTAGTAGGACATAGATGCTTTGATTTAGGATTCACTCATTGCCCTTTCCTGGTGTGGACAGTATCTCTGTCTAATCATGATAAACACATGCTCTTCTGCCTGTTATCCATAAGCTTAACTGAATCTGAGATATGTTAATCTTCAAATTCCCTGATCAAAAATGAATATTTCACTTTCTTATGTTGATCATAAACTACTATCATTAATTAGCTATAGCATCTAAACTGAGTAGTTCACTACCTTTATATTTCTTTATCTGTCAGAATAATACCAACTTCACCAGGATCGAATATGATAATTCCTATAAAGCACTTAACCTCAGTGTAAGCACTCAGTAAATACTTGCTTTAAAAACATCAGTTTCCTCAGCAGATTTGATTCAATGTATAATTCACATTTACAACAAATTCTAATAACAACTAGTTTTCTTTGATTTATGAAAGTAGAATTTCACAGAGAGATACTAGGTCTCATTACAAAACACTTGTGCTTTAATCAAATGACTTCTGAATCTACCTTTTGGTCTCCTATGTCTTCTGGTGACAGGCTTGGACTATATGATTCTTAAGAACCCTTATAAATCTGAAATTTCTCTTGATTCTGAGGAAGCCAGTGCAGCTTACAAACACAACCATTTCCTCCATAGTTATGGCATTTTGGAAATGTTATGCAAAGAAAATTATTCTCTATTCTTTGCTGCAGCCCACACAGTCACTCTAAGAAGATCATTAAAAGCTATTATAATCATGGCTACAGTTTTCTTTGTCCAAAAACTAAGCTGAAATGATCTGTTGCAAATTCAAAGCCACAGGCTGTGCCTGTTGTAGTAATGCAGTAAGTCCAATTCTCCTTCACTCACTTCCTAACCCTCGGTACCTCCTTCAAAATACCAATTCCGCAGGCCCTTTTTGATGGAGGCTGCCACAATGGGCTTCAAAGGTGCAAACTACATAACGAGCACCAGCTTGCTGTGCTAGTTTATTTCTCCAAATAGCAATGCTCGGATGCTGATTTTTCTTATTGATTGGGTTTGCTTGTTGAGCACTTACGCTTGCCATGTCTGCCTGTTTGTGTTTAGACACAAGAAAGCTGGCCACAGGCAGCATGGTGAAAGGCCTGGTGCCTTTATGATGTGGCTTCCTAAACTGTGGACAATATCTTAGTGTTTATGAATGCTCCAGCGATAGTCATTAAAAGTCTGGTTTTTGGGTTTCATCTGAGATCCAATGAATCAGAATCTCTGGGCTTAAGGGCACAGTGCTCTATACTGTAAGATCTGTAGGTGATTCAGAAGGAGGTGAAGAGAGGGTGCTATTCCACCACAGAGAATCTGTCTTCCACATGAATAAGAGTTTGGCTTGGTCCTTACGACACTGACTGGGAACCCAGAGCCTTCGGGCCCCAGCTTCTTGGACGTAGAAATTCATACAGCCACAGCCTTTCAAAGGAACATGTGTATTCCAGCCTGAGGCTTTATTTATAGTGGACATTCTATGTACTTGTTGACAGAATAATCTCCTACATCTCTTTTCCTTCAGAAATGACTAAGTAGAATAATTTGACAGTCTAAAAAAAGCTAAATACTTCAGAAAAGAGTAGGCAATTGTAAAAGACACCCTAAGGGACTACAAGGAAAATACTTCCTTTTTCTCCTTCCTCGTCCTCTTCAGAGAACCATTAGGATCAATTGAAATCGTGTTATATACCTCAAATAATAATTCGGCTTTGGCAGTACAATTTGTCCATCTCTTAAAGGGGCAGATTATTAGGCTCTGGCTGCTGAATAATAAGCAAGTAACAGATGGCTTTTTTAGATGCAAACATTATTTTTCTTTCTGGCTATAGAGGTTTATTTAATTATACAACTAGTTTCTTGCCAGTAAGATTAATGCAATCACAAAGAGTGCTCATTTTGCTCCTCTACCTCCACTGAGATTCATTCTGTACTTGTAAAATAATAGTGGCAATTTTCATGCTCATGCTTTTATTTGTAAAGTTTAGGAGTACTTATGGCTATTGTACAAATGTAGGTAATAAAGCATCAAGAAATTAAGTGAATTTAACCAAACAGTGCATTGAAAAGATGAATGGGTAATCTACTGTCCTCAAGGACACATTTCAGAAGTCATGAGAACACTGTTAGTGAGGTCAGCAGCTAAAGTCTGAGACTGCTCCTGCAACCAGGACCTGTGGTCACCCAATAGACAGATATTGTAGAGAAAAAGAGAAAAGGCACTGAAAACACTTTCCCTCCCACTGAATCACAGTATGTGTGACTTTAAAACTCAGTAATTAATTCCGGCAGTATAAGAACAAATTGGACAATTTTAAAACATACTCTACACTCTTGGCAGAAAAGTTAAAATACTGACATGGCACAATTAAATGGTTTGATTCTCATTTCAGAAAATATTCGCTGGGTGTGCTGGTGTGCAGCTGTGGTCCAAGTTACTTGGGAGTCTGAGGCAGGAGGAATGCGAGTTCAAGGCTAACCTGAGTAACATGGCAAACCCCATTGCAAAAAAAGTATAAATAAATACATAAACAATAAATAAATAAAATGCTCATATGATATTAGGTATTCTTACATGCACAGAAGTATGTATATGCAATGTAAAACAGGACGCTATAATCCAGTGTCAAACATAAGTGGAAATCATCTTTAAACACTTTGAACTTGAAAGTGGTCTAAAGTGTCTTGCACAATCTTTGTTGAATTTGAATTGAAAGTAAATCAAAATATTTGGTTTCTTTTCTCAAAATACTGTATGTTCTTTTCAGGCAATGGAACAAACTGTAAAAATCAGGCTTTCAGGGGCTGGGGATTTAGCTCAGCGGCAAAGCGCCTGCCTGGTAAGCGCAAGGTCGTGAGTTCGGTTCCCGGTACCAGAGAAAAAATCCAAAAAAAAAAAAAAAAATCAGGCTTTCATTAAGGACACCTGTGACCGAGCTGGGGCCATACAGTCAGTTTCCCAGCTAAATTTCACCACTAATTGGTTAGAATATTAATAAAGAGTGGTATGAAAAAACCTCAATGATATTATGATCTAATCAGTCTTCTCATGTAAAATATACAACCTGGGTTATTATTCACTGCACTCAAAATTCTTGGTTCAAGCTTGAAATGGATTCATTTTTATTCTTCAGCTCCAAGGTCTCTGGCTTATACATCTGTGTTTATCCACTGCCAAACATTGTAGGATGATTTTTATTGTGGAGAAGGAGAAGCCAATTTAAAATTGTAAAATCTTTTCATATTATGAAACAAGAGTATTATTGTAGGGATTTTTTACTGAGTAGAAAATGAATTTCTTCAGAGTTGTGAATGTGAAACACACAACCATTTTGTTTTCAGAGTTTTCCCCATTTTTCCAGTAATATTTTATCCTAGTGCTACCAAAACTAAATGGATTTGAGTTTATCTTAATCATCTTTTGTATATTTATTACATTTATTGGTAATATTTAGTGTAAAAAATTTTGGAGTAATCATTTTGTTCTGGTCATGATGAGACTACAAGACTTAGGATAAATGGGACTAGGTTAAATATGGAAAAACAGAACATATTCATGTCTCAATTTTTCTACTAAGTTTTTGAGGTCAGGAGATAAACATAGCTTTACTTATAAATTTGTCTTTTAAAAAGTACACACAAAATGAAATTTCCATAACATTCCATGAGACTTTCATCACTGAATTAAGAGCCTCATTTAAAAACAAAAACATACAAAAATTTCTTTATTGATACTATTTATATTAAGAAAGGATGTGACTTATTTTTCATATTTGGAGCATCTTTATAGCTGCATTTTTGTCAACATCCTTCAAGAATGAAAGCTGTACACACAAACCTGATGTCACATCATAGAAGAGAGTTCTACAGTTAGAAGCACCAGGCCCACTGTGTTCTGATGAATGTATTTGAATCATTTATTTACTGTACAACATTTCAGAATTAGGAAACAACATTAATTTTTACATAATTTATTTATACTTGGAAACCATTCCTCACATCATCTATTGAAAAAGATTCTTATTTCTGGGTACTTTTGAGGGTACATTATTCTATGTGTGTGATTCAAAGACTTGCAGAAAGTACACCAAACAAAGGCACTTTGGATGGCAGTCCGAAATTTAATGTAAGGTATATATAATTATTATAACTGTGAAAACAAGAAAATAATTTTCCTGTATTGAGACCAGGTAAATTTTATTCTGATTAGATACATTTCTTGCAGTTAACCAAAATAAGTAGCATAAAATTTATTTTAAGCTATGGCCACCCTCTCTCTCTACAAGTTTTTCACTATGTCTAGGACTTAAGTTGTTTGTATTTCCTTTACTTCCTACATGATGTAGTTTCTCTGTTGAATATTTATAATTTTCTCCTGAATTAGCTAAATATCTTTTGGCTGAGTCTAAAATGGCGGAAGAGAAAGAAGAGAAAAAGAATTCATTTTCAATATTATACTCATTTGATCATGTTATTTTATTTATGCTTAAAAGTTTTTGCTTTTCAGCAAAATTAGGAATACACTGGTGCTTAGCCTAAAGATAACTGAATGCCCTGCTGAAAAACTTTAATTTTTTTGTGCATAGGTTACTCTGCCTGAAGAGTTCCAATATTTTTATTGCATTTACTTTTGAAGCACCCTGTAGATGGACAGTACTATACTAACACTTTGATGAGATAACATAACCTGTATCCCTTCAGAGCTTAACCCACTATACTCAGTCTGTGCTCACAACTTCTGAAGCTTCTCTAAGGCCACCAATGACTAGTGTGAGATCCAGTCAGTCCTAATCTCCGTCCTTCATTGGTGTTTCCTTCCACTGATATACTCTCTCACCTGTGACTGTTGTCTCTTTAATGCTCAGACACCAAGTTCTCCTTGCTCTCTCTATGCCTTTCTGCCCACTACCTTTCCCTCCTTTTGTGGGCTCCTCCTGACCAGCCTTCTAGTGGAAATACAGCCCAGGGACCCAGCCTCTCAGCCCCAGCTCAGCTGTCCTGCATGTCCAGGTTGAAATTCAGACCAACTCTCCCTCTTTCTTCTCTGTTTCTGTGCTATCCTGTGCATCTATGTTCTCTCTTTCTCTCATTTTCCCCTCCCTCTCCATCCCCTTTGTGTTATCAGGTGAGCTTCTTACTTGCTTCACCCAGATCTGCTCCATTAATCCTTACTTTCTTTCGGGCACCTTATTTAAATTGATGACACAGCTATCTAGCTAGTAACCCAAGCCACAAATGTGGAAGGAGGCTTTATCAACACATTTCTCTCCTTTACCTTCTTTCCAGTCTTCAAATTCTGTCCATTCTGTTTTCTTAATAGCTTTTGATTGTCACCACAATCACACTGCCATTTGTTAGTACAGGTCTTTGGTATCACTCATCTGGGCTACTAATAATTTTCTATTCATTCAACATTTCTTTTGGTTTACTTATCCCCAAAGTCAAACAATCCATACCTGGTCTGCTTTTCGGTATTTTAAAATTTTTTATTTTTATTAGTACATATTTGCAGTACATAATATTACACTCCTTGTGCAGAGGAGGTACATGTGCATGACATATCTTCATTATTTCATGCCCTGTTCCCTTCCCTGCTCCATCTTTTGGCTTTATTATCATTTGCAAAAGATCTAGGTCCCTGTTTCCTATTACCTATCTTTATTCTGCTCTTCAATTTATTTATACTTTTGATTTCTCATATGAAAAACTCTGCGATATTTAAGCTTGTGTGTCTGATTTATTTATTTATTTATTTATTTTTGGTTTTTCTCGGTACCAGGAACCGAACTCACGACCTTGCGCTTGCCAGGCAGGCGCTTCTGCCGCTGAGCTAAATCCCCAGCCCCCGTGTCTGATTTATTTTACTTAGCATTATTATCTCAAAGTATATCCATTTTCCTACAAATGACTCAAATTTATCCTTCTTTGTAGCAAGGGTGTACTCCCTTTTGTATAAATACCACATTTTCTGTATCATTCTTCTATTGGTGGATATACAGTCTGTTTCCAAGGTTTCAATATTATGAGTTGTGCGATTATAAACATGGGTATTCATGTATCACTGTACTATGATGTTTTTAACTCTTTCAGGAAGATATCTAGAAGAAGAGTAGCTGGATCAAATGGAATGTCTAGTTTTAGCTTTCTAAGGAATCATAATATGGATTTCCATACTGGTTATACTAGTTTATATTTCCACCAATAATGTAGTGAGATTTCTTTTCCCCCTGCAGCCTCATCAACATTTTTATTATTTAATTTCTTTATAATAACCATTCTTTTGGAGTGAGATCAAATGTCAGTGTTGTTTTAATTTACATTTCTCTTATATTTTGGTCAGAGATGTTGAACAGTTTTTCATGTATTTATTGGCCCTTTACACTTCTTCTTCGAAGAAGTGAAAAGTCTATACTCATTTCAGTTGCCCATTTTTTCTGCTTGGGTCTTTGGCATGAACCTAACTTGTTCTTTCGCTTAGGAATACTCTATGGGGCACCTGCCACATTGTATTGCAAAACTCTGATCACAGGTCTGTCACTTTTTGCCTGGTAGTATGCTCCTCCAGGGAAAGGGCTGCGCTGCTTTCATTTGGTAGCACCAACTTAGTAAGCGATAAATGGTGAATAACCCAGTCCAATCTTTCATCCAATGGTTCATGTCCTTTGTTGCATACACTGAATGTAGTGCAGAGCAAGAATAAGTCAGGGGAAGAAGAACTTTGTAGGTAAAGAACTTAACTTTTTGAAAAAAAAAGTAATTAACTCCATTAATTGAATTAAGAATAGCAGATTCTTAGTCACTGTTTTAAGTCACTTTCTCATCTCAGACACAATTTCCAACACCCACAGTTTAAAGGAGGAAAGTTTACTTCGGCTCATGGTTTTAGAGGATTTAGGCCATAGCTGGCTGGCTCCAAGGCAGAAGGGCATACTGCAAGGGTCCAGTGCTCATATCATGGTGCCAGGAAACAGAGTGAAGGGAGGAGTCAGGGAGGGAGATATTCCCTTCCAGGTCAGAGCCCCAGTAAACCCTGTCTTCTGACCAGGTCCTACCTCCTAATAGCATATCCAACTACAGATACATCAGTGGATTAATGCACTGATGAGTATGGTGCCCCCAGCCCAATCACCTTCTAGTAAGCTTCACCTCTAAGCACATGAGTCTTTTAGGGGACATTTCTATGTCTAACGCATAAAAAAGACCTAAGAGAGCGACTTGCTTGAGCTATTGAATCCATATTAACCCTTAGGATAAGAGAAACAATAACATGATTATTCAGCAGAAGATTGAGAGGAAAAAATTCTAAGGCATTAGTCTGACCTTTATGATTATTATTCTGTGTTTCAAACTTTTACCTTATTTGTTCTTATCGTATGCTGTATGAGGATAACAGAACAACCACCACTGGGATTTGTCTAGGATTGTGTTCCAGTACTGGGAGACATCCTATACAAAGGTGGACAGTTTGATACTAACACAAAGAATCAAGAGTGGAGGCTTGCCAATAAAAAGAAACAGTCAATTTATTTGATTTTTTGGAAGCTTTAACATTCCATTTTTCTTTATTAGAAACTATCCCAAAAATGCATATTGAAATATAGCTAATTATTGATTCTGTTTTACTTGAACTACATCATGCCTCTAATTCTTGATGATCTTCCTGGATGAGACTTGTATCAGCATTTCTCAAAGTTATTTCTCAAGATACTTAGGGGGAAATGGACATTATATCTTCATGGTCAAATAAATTTGGAAAATGTTTCATATCCTATTTCCTTCTAAAATAGCCTCAAAAGATATCCGCTAATTAAAGACTCTCAGGAAGAGTATGTGTGTGTGTGTGGTGTGTGTATGTGTGTGGGTGTGCGATGAGGCATCTGTGAATAACCTACGTGTCTGGATCTCTGAAGACATTTTGCCTATGTGAAACTGGCTTGTGCCCTGATTCGAATCATGAGGTCTTCCGATTTTTTGTGTGAATGCTCTGTGGGAGCTTAAAACTTTCAACTACATTTACTCTTCTTGAGTCTTTCTCTCTCTTTCTAGTTTTTTAGTTCCTATTGTTTTATTCACTTACTTAATTTTTTTCTTGGAGATTCACTATTCTAGTTCAGAACTTCTACTTAAACTCTGAGCTCTTCTTTGCCACAGTAACATAGCACTGTCTGGTTAAAGACAGGAAATAATCACTGTGTGTGTATATATGCATTTACATTTGTAGGCGTAGATAATTTGCCCTTATTTTAAAATGTTTCTGTATCTCTTTAGTTCCCAAGAACTTTGTGGCACAATTAAAGAGAGGCTTAAACTCTTGAATTTCTCATTTTCTCCTCACTTTTTGGTTATTCTGTTGTGGTAGGGTTGGTTTCCACCAGTTGGAAAGGCTTTGCTGTCAGAGCAACTTAACCACCTTCATATTTTGTTGGCGTTTCTCAGCTATTCGGTTGAAGTGGTCCCTAGGCTTTCTTTCCTCCCGAGCCACTGTATCTTTCAATGTTTTGCTCCCTCATCTTTTTTTTTTAATAAAGACACAGGGAACTAAGAGTTCAGTTTTAATTAGTGATCTGAGCCTTAGCTTTATAGTATTCCTTTGTGTGTACTAAAATGGAAATTTTGCTATAGAAATCTGCATCCTATTTATAGATCCCTTTAACTGCCTCTCCCCCGGTGGGAGTGGGCTTGTTTTCTCCCAGAAGTGTTTGATAGTGTTTTTTAAATGGTTATAAACGTTAATGTCAAGCCACCTAGGAAGATCAGACAAATACTTTCAAGTTGTTCCTTTCCAAGTGTTTGCATATTACTGTATTGCTAGTTTTATTTTTAGAATCATGGCATAAGGATTACTAATAATGTTACAGAAGAATGAAGAAACTAAGGTTAAAACATTAATAGCTTGTAAAAATAAAGGACAGATTCCCTTGTAAACCCCCCAAAAGTCTCACCATGTCAGGCTATGAAGCATATGACTTAAAGGATCAAATGATCTCCCAAAAAAGTAGGTAAGGACATGGGGTATGGGGTCAGAGCGAGCAGAAGCCTATTTCTGGTGCTCTGTGAACTTGGGAAGGTTAGTTAATCATAGAGAGCCTGTGTTCTAGGCTCTAAAATGCCTAGGTTATGATACCTGCGTCACAGAGCACTCACAAATATTGCTGCTCCCACGCGGTGGCTCCGCGGTGAGTTGATGTTAGCATAACTAAAGTGTTTCAGTGAATGTGAACCAAGCCTCTGCTTTTGTGTAGGAAGCAACTTTCCATTTAATAAATAGGGAGAATTAATAGCAGATAAGACAGAAAAGGAGATAGGATTCATTTTATTTAAATACAAAGTCATTCAAGATTTTAAGAAAAGAATGTCTACTGCCTTTCACAAGAGGCTCAGAATGGTGAACACAGAGTGATGGGAGAAAACTCAACATTTTATGCAACTGGGCGTGCTTAAACTAGATTTTCACCAATTTGCTGCCTAGCAACCATGACATTTGTCCTTGTCACTCTGCAGGGAGCCACTGAGCAATTTCACACAGGTTGGACCCAAGAAGGGTTTTTACTCCATCAGCCAAGGTAAGGTAAACACGTTCCTACAAAAACCTTGTAGAGATCGCTGAATTCATTTTAATGCTGGCTTAATCTGGTTTCAAAAATGCAACCAAAAAAAAAAATGCAGCCAATGTTCCTTCAGCTGTGGTCCATTAACTACATAGATCAGCATTACCTGGGCAAAAACTACAATGCAGCTGTTAACACGAACTGGAGAGAAATACTCCTCACAAAGGATCACAAGTGTAAAGCCCCGCATGGCAGTTAGCACTGTGGTCACGAGCCCAGGGGCTTGGGCAGGGAGGCAGGTGTCCAGACCCTGGATCTGTCTATTCCTAACTGTTCCATCCTGGCTGAGAAAGTTTCTTAATCTTCCCATGCCATGGTTTCCTCATTATTGGAAGGTACTGATGAACTTAACGATGCAGCACATACATGTAATTAGAACAAGTAAATGGCTTAGAAGTACAACTGGCACAGAAGTAAATAGTCAATAAAGGTTAGCTGCCATTGACAATTGGGGTCAAGGCTTTTGGCCAGTGTAATTCTCTAGGGTCATTTCTCTATCTTAAACCAGCTGCCTGGTGACCCCCTTTCTTTTTAATCTATTTTCTGTAGGCCTGACTATTTGTGTTCAATTACCAGGCAGGGATATTTATAATCAGACTTTATCTTTTTCCTATCCTCTAAACTCAGGTCTCTATTTTATCTCCATCCTTAAAACCAAGCAGAATCCTGGGAATTTTTTCAGGATTTACACTTAGACAGAAAAATTAGCATTGAATAAAATAGGTTATTCTAAGGTTCTCTCTCTCCTCTCATTCTCCCTCTTCCTGTTTGTCTCCCCTTCTCTCTCTCTCTTTCTTTCTTTCTTTCTCTCTCTCTCTCTCTCTCTTTCTTTCTTTCTTTCTTTCTTTCTTTCTTTCTTTCTTTCTTTCTTTCTTTCTTTCTTCTTTCTCTTTCTTTCTTCCTCTTTCTTTCTTTCTTTTTTCTTTCTTTCTTTCTCTTTCCTTCCTTCCTTCCTTCCTTCCTTCCTTCCTTCCTTCCTTCCTTCCTCTCTTTCTCTCTTTCTCCCTTTCTTCCTTCCTTCCTTTCTTTTCTTTTTTTGAGACAAGGTCTCTCTATGTAGCCCAGGCTGGCTTTGAATGCCCAGTGATCCTCCAGGCTCAGCCTTCTTGGTGCTGGGATTACAGGCATGTACCACCACACCTCACTCTACCTTTCTACCTTTCTCTCTCTCCTTTCTCTTTCTTTCTTTCTTTCTTTCTTTCTTTCTTTCTTTCTTTCTTTCTTTCTTTCTTTTCTTTCTTTCTTTCCTTCCTTCCTTCCTTCCTTCCTTCCTTCCTTCCTTCCTTCCTTCCTTCCTTCCTTCTCTCTCTCTCTTTCTTTCTTTCTTTCTTTCTTTTCTCTCTTCTAAACCTCATATCTATACAGTTGCAAAGCATGAGAAGATTTATTTGTGCTGGGGAGAGACAAATGCCCTTTCCTGAGTTTTGCTACATAAAAGTAGTAGTTTGGGAGCTACTTGGATGTGGAATAAAAGTCAGTCTAGTTGGTTTCTCTTTGGAGCAGGGAGAGGTTCTCTTAGGAGAAGAGAGAGGTTGAGGGTGAAATGTGAGAAAAGGAGCCTGAGCATAGTTGAAAGGAAATTAAGGCAGGAGGAAAAGTGAAGGCAGGAAATTTCCTCCTCGGAAAAGGGCAAAGAGTGGGTCAACCTGTTCTCACCTGAAGATAATGTTATCAAAGAATGTTGGGATCCATGTGGACATTTGAAATTGTTGTGCAAAAGCTCCGGAAATGCACTAAATGTAAGACCACTAAGGACTCCAGAATAGTCTTTTGAAATATCCTGTGTTGAATGGTTCTGATTTTCTGACAGTCTTCCCCTTGGAAAAGTAGTTGAACCTGGAACCATGATCTCATCCAGAGATCAGTGGTGGAGTCTGTGAAATGGTCTTGGGACTTAGGGTTTGGGCTGATTGGCCTTATTTAAAAGGGATATTTAGCAAAAAAAATGAGATAAAAAGAACCATGAGATAAAAGGCTTTAAAATTATGGAAGCACTTATAAATCCATAGTAGTTATGTTAAAAATAAGAATGAATCACTTCAGATGAACTTAATTGATTTCTATGACTGATAGACAGGCCCAGGAGATGGAATCATAAAACAAACTGCAAATGGAAATTTAATATGACATCTTCCTTACCAACCTAAAACTCAGCAATAGTAAGAAAGAATCTGAAGAAGCTTTTCATCTGGAATTTATTTTTTAATGTAATGTGAAATACAGACCTAACTTAATTTCCTTCCAAATGAATGTCCAAGTGATGTTTGTTAAATTCTCTGACCTTCCCAGAAGACTTTGATGTGCTACCTTCACCATTTGTTAAATAACTACACGCACCTGAATCTGTCCTAGGTCATTTGGCTTCACTTGTTTGCTTAGTCCATATCATGGGAGAGATGTAGAAGGTCCCAATTTATTTTTTAAAAGTAGCATTTCTTCAAAGCAAAAGAATAAAAAAGAATACTAGAACAAATTTCACTCATGCATACAAACGCACAAATTGGAAATGGTAGTAATTTGAATGCAATAGTGTATTAGGGTAATAGTACAACTTCAACAGGAAAGTTTATTCCAGTAACACAAAAGTGAATGCAGAGAACAGCCATTAATTCTATTACAATGCTAACACGAAGCAGGAAAGCTGTTTTACCGAGACTGAGTATGCACGGGCTAATAGGGCAGCCACTCTTTATAAGCATTTTAAAGAGACTAAGAAAGACACTTCTTAAAGCATGATTAAGAGATATCAGAAACCAACATAACATGCCTTATTTTGTAAAGTATCAAAGATAATAAAAGTCTCTCCTTAAAAACAAGAATAAGACAGAAAGCCCAATATTAGCTTATTATTCAACATTCTTTTAGCAATATTATCAATAGATTAAAACAAAATTAAAGAAATAGTACACTTATTAGAAAATATTTTAATTGTTTGCAATTGATATAGCTACCCATCTAAAAATCAAATACCTCCTAGGACAAGAGTTTAGTCAGTTAGTTGTTAATACTAGAAAATCAATATCTTATAAGAAATATCAGCAACTCATGGTAAAAAAGGTGTTGTAATCCAGTGTAGACTTAGGGAAATAAATATGAAATAATGGAATTGGGCAAACATAAACAGATGAATTTATGACAAGTGAAGATATGGACTAAATAGTACAAAATATGTATGATTAGTCATATGGGCATTGATAGGCACACTAAAAATGCAAAGTATTAATATAAATATGCATAAGAACTGTGAAAGGGTATTCTTATTGCATGCAGCTGCTATTAAACCCTGACTGGGACACCCACTTCCTCAGAATTAGACACCGCATTCAGACACTACTACTTTCAGTCTGGGCTAAATTTTCTTGTTGAATTTTCTGTAAAGGAAGAGCAGGCTTCATTTCTTCATTCTGAAAAGTATCCGCTGTGTGCAAACCCACTTCCTGTTCTGAACAGTCTAGAGTGAGGGCAGAATTTGATGCCTATTTGGTAGCCTTCTTGTACTCCAACTGACTGCATGCATTTGCTTGCTAACATATGATTTTTATCAGGTCCTTAAAGCTGGACCTATGGATGTACCATTAACTATTTCCATAATTAGTACTTAAAAGAAATATTCCTTAAAATAGAAATTGCATTATCTGAAATTCTCATCTAGTAGTATTTCTTATGACACAGTTCAACTAAGTAAAATAAAATTACCTATGCTAAAATATTTATGTGTTTGTCAACATGGAGATTTTAGGTAAAGTGAAAAAAAAAAAATCTAACATGTGAGCACTTCACCTGATAATGAAAAGTGACTCAGAGGAACCACCCGGAGGTGATGAAGGCTGGAGGACATCAACTCTTCAGAATGTGGGGAACTCTCTGCAGATGGCACCCACTGTAAATGGCATTCAAAACTCCCTGGGGGAAAGCAAACGTTCTATAAAGTAACAGACTGAAGCATCATATTTACCTCTTTCACCAGCAAATTTTCTGCCCTGTGCTCTGCATCTTCAGGCACTGTTGAGTACAATGTTCGGATATCCCAAGACACTGTGGCTGTCTGAGGAGAACAACGAAAAGAAATGGAGCCCTCAAGTTATTTTCATTCTTAGCACTGAAAGATAACAACACAGACTTTGTAGTTCTTACCAATTTAATTCCTAGGAAAGAAGATCCTAACTTTTTTTTGATCCTGCTACTAGCACCATCACACTTTCTGTTGTATCAGTATAGCTTACGATTTTAAGCTCATTTTCTGTTTCTGCAGAAGGTAAAAATTTGAGCATCTATACTTTTAGACTTTTTGTGTGTCTATTGGAGTCTTTTTAAATTGTAGCTGTTCATATTAAAGTAAATTTGAAATGATGGCACTACGTAGAAAATTGGTGTTCTTTTATTCCTATTGTAAATAATGTCTTTAATATCCACAAGGTAAACAGCCCTTTTTTGGAGCTGGTGTGAGTGTGTGTGTGTGTGTGTGTGTGTGTGTGTGTATGCACGGGTATGTGTGCACACACATGTGTGCATGTAGCAACAAGCTAGATGAAACAATGGTCTTTAAAGCAAAAGGGTCATGTTACTAGGGTCCTTATTTTTGCAGAAATAAGCAAAATATTTTTGAACTTCCATGCTAAACAAATAGAGTCCTATTAAATGGATGTACATAAACAGATATATAAGGCGCTTCTTAAAAAAACTGAGGTACAATTTCATAGGACGCTTCCTCTATACTTTTTCAACTCCATCGGGCTGGTGAGGAATGATTTGCCCTAAAACACTGGTTTGCATCAACAGCCCTCAGCTTCTGTCCGCCTGTACACCTTGGTGCTTTTATGTGCGTGCCAAGGGGATGAAGCCATGATATCCATGGTACCAGTCGTTGAGCTCTTTAATACTCCGTATTCCTCAAATCATGGATGATTTATCAGAGTGACTAAGGTTCATTCAAATTGGTACAGATGAAGTGCGTTTTTCTGGATGAATTATTACTGATTTTCTAGAATAATTTTGCGACTCTCAAAACTACCCTTAGTTTTGGAGAAGACGGGCAGGTGACGGGAGTCTAATCTCCTGAGGACACAGCCAGCGCAGCCAGCACAGCCACATGGGCAGCAGAGTTCCCATCGCCCTTTTCTTTCAATCCTCAACTCATATTTCCTTCAAACCCCCCTTTTCTTCACTCCTGACATGAAGGGAAGAAATATTGTCTGTTTTGTTTACTGTTATAATCCTAGGGCCAAGCTGGGTGCTTAAATAATTTTTTGGTGAATATATTGAATGTGTACAAGTATTGTGTGTCCATAGTGTGGATATGTGTGTGTGACTTGTATACTAGTGTGTGGTGTGCAAATGTGTGTCCATGAGAACATGTGTGGTTGAATGTAGTGTACGAGTGTGTCTGCGTGACTGTTGTGAGGGGGTATGTGACTATGCATGCCAGTGCGTTGTGTCTGAGTATTCCACATGCATGGTGAAAACGTGTGTATGGCACAGTGTATGGTACATGAGTGTGCAGTGTGGCATATGTGCATGTCTATGCCTATGTGAAAGCCTGTGATACACGAATGTGTCCATGTGATTGTGTTTGTGCATGCACATGTGACTTAGGAAGTATGGTTTTGTGAAAGAGGAAGAATGTCATGTGAATCTAACAAAACTGGAGAGTGAAAAAATAAGAAGACTATATTCCAGATAAATCTACAGTAAGAATAAATGCTCATTTTAAACACAGCTGTAGACTGAGCTCCCAGGGCCACTGCATTTGTACCCGGATCTGACTGCAGCTAAAGATTTGGGAAGGTTGTGGCTGTCAGTTCAAGCCAAATATAGACAGAGGGAACAAGCGTAGATACATAGATGGATTAGGGAGTGGTTATTTTCCGTGTAAAGTATGACTGAACCAATTTAGATCTTATTTAGATTTTACATTTGTAATTCATATTAATTTCCTCCTTCACATTACTTCTTTTATGGTAGTCACAGTGTTCAAAGGAAAACAGTAAATTAACTCTATTGAAAATTTGGGGTAGAAGATTAAAAGCCATGCCTAAATTGAGCTTTGGGGATTATGGCTGGATTTCAGTTACCTGGGGACGACTTTGTTTCCTGCTGAGATAGAAAATTCAAGATACACTGTGTTACTTGTATGGTTTCTGGAGAATATCACATGTTATAATCCATTGGAAACACTAGGTTTTTAAACATCTAATTCAAAAATTTGCTGTGTTACAATCATTACTTTATAATAAAATTTTTATACATAAAATATTCAAGATTGTCCTGTTTTTCTTTTGCTACCTAGAGCATCCCACTGCTCTCCTTTCCTCGAAAACAATAGCTGCTCTAAAATATTCCAAGTCTGATGGAGAACACAGTAACATGAATCCCAGTCAAGCTTATAGGTATACTATGAAGATAATAAAGCAGAGTGAGTAACTAGTGTAGCATTAAAAAATAATACTAAGTTTCACGCTTTCAGCAGCACACACATTAAATAGTAAATTTCACTAGTGTGGACTCAGGTTTTTAGGAAGAGTATTCAAATGGTTACTTGATGAGTGACGTCATGGAGCAAAAGACATAGGTCAATTGCCATATGCAATATAGGGACAGGACAATCATTCAGTTGGGGCTTCAAAAGCTGCCACATCACACATACAATGCCTTAAGTGAGTTCATCTCTAATCTACATACAATGCTGACTCTACTAAATAAGATAGCTATGCTGTAGTAGAGTTATATTCTCATGAAACAGAATATGGTAGAATATAGTTATATTCTCATGAAATCATGTGATAAATCTGGAACATTATTTTACAATGTGTGCAGAGCTAAGGCACAACTAATACTTGTATAAAGTACATAACTAATAGAAAAGAATGTATGCATAATGCATGCCTATAATATGCTACTTATCTCAGCTAAATACAAGCTATGAATATTTGCCTAGAAAAGCAAAAGGCCTCCATAAAGTTTCAACTTTAAGAAAGGTGGCATGCTGCCATTTATTTTGGATTTCTTTAGTGTTTCTCTGCTGAAGCAAAAATAAATCGATCAAATATTAAGTATTAAATTCCTATTAAGGGTATTAATATGGTTACAAAGAATTTCTTTTCTGAGAAATAGATGCTTTCAGGCCACTGCAAACTGCTTCTTTGGCCACAACAGACTTCCTGTTCTCTGTTATAGAACCTCCGCTGACAATTAGTACGGCTCAATAGCAAGAAACAGATCTGAGACCGTTCTGGCACTCAGCAGAGCTCCTCTTTTGATGGTAAAAGTTGTACAAGATGCTTATTGTCCAAAGACCTGGGGTTGGAGATAAAACCTGTCATAGAGTGATGCACTCAGCCTGGTGTTTACAATTTCAGGTCCACAACACTCAGACACCTTTGACTGCAGTTCCATTGTTTTCTGGTTCCTTCTACCCTGTAGCAAGCAGTCTTTGTGGTTTGGTTGTGCTCACCATTCTGCTGGCAGAAGCGAACAAAGAAGGTTTCTCTCCAAGCATAAGGGGGCCATAGCTCCAATGACCAAAGGCTACTATCAGAGATAAAAAACAAGGCTGCTTTTCCTATCCTTGGGCTGAGAGAGCCTCCTCTGACAGTACTGTAGCCTACAGCAGTTCAAAGAGGGGGACGGAAATGCGCGTTGAAGGTAATCAATGAGGCCCAGTGTGAGAAGTCAAAAGCCTAACAGTGGAAACTATGAGCTCTCACTTCAGGATCAATTCTGGCTCACACACCTGCCTAGAAAGCGACCTTCACCTAAATTCACCAAATTGACATTGACTTTGCCTTTTATTCTATTAGAGAAGTCACTTATATTACATTAGTTGCTTGAAAAATATTTTAAGTATATTCAGCAAAGCACTACTATGATTTTATCATTTACTTTTTAAATATACGGGAGTGTCTCTTTAATACTTTCATTGTGCCTTAAAGGGAAGACCCTTGTCATTTTGTTAAAAACTGGAAAAGTGCCTAAACGATAACAATTACACGTAGCTGTCATGACCCAGCCACATCAAGCGCGGGGACTTCGCCATCATCGTATTTAGGTATAAGAGTAAGGAGGAAGTTGAAGGTGTTTTACTATTGGAATGGAAAACTACTGAGCAAGTCATTTCACTTTTTTTGTCTGTGACTCATTTTATCAGCTCCAAAATGTGTGTCACTTCCTCTAAGGAGGTGAGGACAAAACATTCCTTTTTTCAAAAAAAAAAATTTTAACTGTATAAACTATATACACGGAGTACGGCGTGGTAATTTGAAACATGTACACAGTGTGCAGTGATCAAATCAGGGTAGTCAACATTTCCATCACCTTAAATATCTAACAGTCTGATGAACGTGCAATCACTGTGCACTCCACGCGTGGAAGTACGTGACCACTGATGAGAACAAAGGGCCCCATAATATGGAGTTCGTATTACACTAGGATGTCCCCAGAGCAGGGACTCGGGTCTATGCTCTGAATGTGACTATCCCGAAAGGCCCCAGAGGGAAGCCCCTCTGGTGCAGACACAGCCCCAGTAAGAGCAGGGGGCCTGAGACTCCATCCCCCCACCAGCCCCTCCCTTATGGCTGCCTAGCCCACATTCCTTCTACAGCCCGCCCTGGGCGCAAGTCTTCAGGGCCTTTACTCAGGCTCTTATAGGTCTCAGAAAATAATTTTCCTTCCTTCTTTCCAAATCTCAGATTTCTAATAGGTGTCAGATCCTTTTAAAAGTCTCTGGTTTGTCCAATATACATTTTTTTTTTCTTTAATGAACTCTATTATTTACTGTCTCTCTCATACATGAAATCTAGTTTTACACCCAAAAGCTATGCTGCTGATTAATCCAGTCAATCATCTTACATGTAGGTTTTATTGTATGTGAGAAAACCACATGCTATCTGCTTTGGGAATGAAATAAAACAGTTAATGAAATAAGTTTTGTTATGTTCATTTGCTGTTCTCATTTCCACATTTTTAAAGAATAAAGTACTTGACTATGGATGTGAGTTTTTATGATTTTTTGTATCCTATTTTTGAACATCCCTAACATCCTGTCCTAATAGCTAGAAAACCATTTTTAAAAACATATGACCATTATTGAGATATAATCTATATGTCATAAAATCTGCCACTTTGTAGAGTGCAATAGTTTTGAATAGATTCAGAATTGTTCGGGCATTATCATTATTTAATTTTAGAACATTTTAATCAGTCCCCAAAGAAACCCATCCACTAGCAATTGCTCTCCATTTTCCTTTCTCCCCAGCCCTTGGCAATCACTAATTTGTTTTCTCTTTCTATATATTTGCTTATTTTGATATGTCATATACAAGGAATCATATCCTATGTGGTCTTTTGCGACTGGCTTCTTTCACTTAGCACAATGTGCTCAAATTCATCCAAATTATACTGTGCATCATTGTTTCATTGGTTTTTATGGAGGAAAAATAATATTCCTTGTATGGAAATGCCACATTTTGTTTATGCACTTGTCAGTTGATGGACCTCTGGGTTGTTTCCCTTTGGGGGCTGTGCTTCTCTGAATATCTGTGTATGAGTCTCTGTGTGGACTTACATTTCTTGGTAAACCTGAGTATGTGTCACTGCCTCTACAGGGTCTCACTGCCATGAAGTCAGCAGCTAGAGCGGCATCACTGTACGAGTGCTTTTCTAATGAGATCATTTCTTGTGGGGTTCAGGGAGTCAATGTTTCCCCCCAGGTGAGCACTTTCTTTTTTGTATAAAGCATGTTATTTAGGTAGAAATGAATAGCAAAACTCAACGTGCTCATGTTTGGTTTTTGTTCTCATGGTTGCTCTACATCCTTGGTCAAGAACCTTTCCATATGTTAGCTTTATTAGCTTGTAAATGAGAGGAATATTATAGCTTAGAAAGAATCTAATTCAACAAAGACTATTACTTAGCTTTCAAGTTGCAATTACAGTGTTCCTGCATGAACATTAGGAGCCACTGAAAGCCTGCTTTTTAGGCGCAGAAGCCACAGATTAAAACAAGTCGAAATTCCTATAAAAAGTTAAGCTGCATTGCAGAAGAAAGGAAAACCTGTGACCTTTCAGCTTTGCAATTTAACACACATTGAGATTTCCCTGCTTCCTCTCTTAGAATGACCCCTATGGTTAAATCTGGAAGTCCCCAAATATTACCTGCTTTTTATAGCTAAAAGCATACTATGGAAAGAGCAAGCCATTGCTATGTTATAAAATCTGCCACTCACTCAATTTTAATAGTGATAATGACAATTGCAGGACACATGGGAAAGCTCTGGAGCACAGACTCGGAGAGGACGTGAAGACTGACTTTTAAGAGATAATGTTACTGAGCTGACAGGTTATTTGAATCCTGATATAGAATGTGGACTTTGAAAATGGCACTGCCCAATGTCAAAAGTCCAACTGTACCGCTTCTTATTCATTTTGTGACCCTGCAAATAATCATTTAGCTCACCAGAGGCAGTCTATGATGCTAAACTAAAGTAGAGGAGTTTTGCAGGTGTGGGTGCTATTGAAAAGCACAGCACAATGTTCAGTATTCACAGGTTTCAGGCCTCTAAAACTTTTCACTTAAAGGTTTTGTACCTCTCAGAAATGATTCTACCTCTGGCTTTCTGCATCTTTTGCACAGCAAGAAACTCATTTCTGGCTTTCCCATCTTTTGTTCTGCTCTTTTATATCACCTTCTACTTAAATGGAATCATGCGGCAACATGATTCATTGTGTCCTTGAAACTGTTCTTTCTTTTCTCTCCATAACTACTTCACTGAGTCACACTTTGATGACTAAATGCTTTATTTTTGTTGGTGCGAGTTTCTATTCCCACCACCTTCAGAAAGAAAAATGAAAAAAATAAGAGTAGCAAATACAATGGTTGAAGGAAGACATGTTTTTGCGATGAATGAGTTAACAAATGAATAAATGATGCTCCTTCCAGGTGAATCACCACAGTGCAAGTAGTGCAGAAGTTTGCATGGTCTGGCCCCACAACCCATGCACCCAGGGGAGAACTTCTATCTCTTATCCCATGATAAAAGAAGACTCTTCTCGTTCAGTGCCTTGCCCTGGGAGAATATTTTAATTCAATGTTCAACAACATTTACTGAACTCCTATGAAACAGTGCTGGGTACGTGGCACACAGATAGGGACTATTGTCTCCCTTATCTAGTAACAGAAAGTAAATGACCAGAAAACAAGTAATAGAAATCAAGTGAATAAGCACTCTGAAATTTAGCAGGAGGAAGCTAATCTTTGCTGATGACAGTGACGAGCCATACGCGGTAGACCATGGTGTGGGCCAGTGGAGAAGAGATTGCGTTCTAGGTACTGCTTTTTAAGATGATATGTTGAATTGTCTTGAAGAGGGACATATCAAATTAATAATTATATTCTCCTCATCAAGTAAAATCAGTTTTATTCAATTACTCTAGTCTTAGGACTTTCTATTTTGTATTTCATCACAGATTTTTAAAAATCAGTTCACATTTGCAAAATGTAATGACTACGTTCACACGGAGAATTGGTATATGTATAGATCACATCTTAATCATTTTTAGAATGGCCTTTTGGCTCCTTAAGACACTGAAATAATCTAATATGTTCTAAAATAACAACTTATGCTTATGAAAGATAATTCATGAATATTACTTTATATCTGGTATTTGACAAGTGCTGCTTTAGTTACTGGGAATCACAATCAGGATAGAAGACATTTCCATCCCTCTAGAGGCTATAATCTAGTGGTGAGAGACAAGTGACAGAGTGAAAAAAGAAACAGATCTTTCCAAGTAGCAAAAAGCAGAGTGATGTGATGGAGTAACTCAGTGTCCAAGTGGGGCAATGTGGGTGAGAATCCAGGGATGCATCTTTGAAGTGGTGACATTTGAAGTAAAGCATGAATGCAACACAGGAGCAAGTCATGCACAGTACACAGTGCCCAGGAGAGAATATGAGCGTGGCAAGTGTAATAACAAAGAATTAAAGTATTCTTTGTGATGATCCAGGAGATGGCGTTAGGAGATGAGGCCTTGGAGTTCATCAGGAGTTCAGAGCCTAGAACAATGTCGAGGGTCTGGATTTGACTCTGTAGACAATGGGAAACCCCTAGAAAGTTTTAATCAGTGATGTGGCATTATCTGACTCATGTTTCTAAATATTTCCTCAGAGTACTGTATGCAAATGAATCAAAGCAGAGCAAGGGAGGAGGCAGGAAAACTTGTTAGAAGGACACTTGAGAGGTGTCTAAGCCAAAAATGATGTTGGTATCTTGGGACAGCAGAGTCAATAGGGACAACCTTCCTGTAAGAATGCTGTCTTGATAAAAGAATAATCTCTGGTTTTGCAAGTGTCAGATACAGCTCTTGTTTCTCGGTATCTCTAACCATAGCATTTTCAGCAACCTTATTTTTTGCCCATATTAGGGAACAAGCTCCTAGAGTTCTTGCTTTTCTTGTCACTCTTCCTCATCTAAGAAATGCTGTTCTATATTCAGCACCTCGTGGATGCTGAATAAATATTGATTAAACAAACTGGGTAATGAATCATGTCTGCTGTAAGTGTGGGTGCTTGGTTTCATGGAAACACAGGAGTGAGCTGTAGTCTCCAACCTTCAGAGGGAAAAGTGGATTATCAACATTGGCAGGGCAGTGTGAAGTTGGAAATAGCTCTCCTCTTTCTCTTGCAGTGCCTTGGGAGTGGTATGGTCATTCTATCACCACTCCTATTAGCTGAGTGGAGCAGCTCCATGCACACACGCACATTCCAGAGACTCCTTACCCATTGTACAAGAAGCCAAGGACATGATGCACTTTCTAGATGTGTGGATGCTTGCTGCTGATCAGCAAAAGCCCTAAATATAACATGGGTTTTGGATGAGTAGACCTTGTTAGGAAAAACGGACAGAAGTGTTTGCACTCCAGAAGAAAGAATAAGAGGAAAAATCAAAACAAATGCAGTTGTACTGTACAGCACAGATCAGCTCACTTTTCCTGCAAAGGGTCAGAATTAAGTCTTTTTGGCCTATGTCTGTGCTATAGCTACTGAAACTCTGTCATACATGTCATGAAAACAATCTTGGGTAAATGATTGGACACCAGTGTTCAGACTAAACTTTGCTTATGGATGCAGAATTTGAAAATTATTTTCAAGTGTAACAAAATGTTAGTTTCTTCTTTCAACTATTTAAAAACACAACAATTCTTACTCATGGGACATACAAAAATGGGCAGCAGGCTATGCAGGGGCCCTAGTCGACCAAATCATACTCTGTAGGGTAAAAAAGAGGGAGAAAGATATGTCTGACTATCATTCAAAACTGGCAGTTTTATAGATCCGTAATATTAGACAAATTTCTTTGTAAATAGCTTATTGCAGATTGCAATGTAGTCATTTGTAGGATATGACTTTTTGATAATAAGGATCAGGTGGCATCAAATAGCCCTTGAGCATCTCCTAATTGGGAGCTACTCTCCCAGCTGGCCCCAGGCTTGCTCTAAGCTCTGTTACGAATTCTCCATACAAATAGATGAACTGTTAATATTACACCAGGTCATCTGTTTTCCTTGAAATACTCCGGTGACTTGCCACTTGCATTTAAAATAAGATACCAGTGCCTGATTTTGTCCTTTCTCAATCCCCTCTGTGACCATTCCCTCTGTTCAGTCATCTCAATCATCAATCAGAGAGCTCTCGGGGACTTTGAGTCAGCCTTTCCAATAACAGTCCTTCCCTGAGTATACATAGCAAGGCTGGTCCTAGTGAAGAATTTGGAACTCAGCTCAAATGTCACCTCATCAGGGGCCATCCTGGGCCACCCAGTCTAATGCAGTTCTTTCCCCCGGTCAGTTTCCATCACAGCCCCCCTGCTTTATTTTCATCCCAGAACTGGCCTTCACCTGAACTACCTTGTTAATTAATTCTCTAAATTTATTTTCAAAAAGTAATCTCCAACAGAACAAGGCAGTTTCTGCCTAGTCACAGCTACATCTCAATTTTTATCCTAATGCCTCACACTCAGCATTATACATTGCATGTTTGTTAAGCTAATAAGGAAAGGAAACAGAGGTGTGCTTCCTAGAATGGTAGTTTTAGAACTGTGGTAGTATTTTACTCCAGTCGGGAATGAGGGAGAATGTGTGGGCTGGTCTGGGGTGGTGGTGGGAAAGATGGCACACAGCTCTGAAATCAGAACAGGGACTAGATCTTGCTGAAAGCCTTGGGCTATACTAGGGCATTTGCACTTCATTTTGAAGGCAAAGAGGACCCACAGGAGGGTTTTAGAAGGCACAGAATGAAATAGTTTAGTGTATTTGTTGGAGTGTTCACATTGGGAAAAGAAAATAGTATGTTATTATAGGCCCTGTCTACACTGCTGAAGATGGCAAAGGTCAAAGAGTAATCAGAAAAAATTTGTAACTTCAGTGATCATGGAAAGATGCCCCAACTGAAATCATCTTCAGTACAAATGCTGTCCGCACCTACACTCATCTACTCTCTTTTTGAGCTGGGGATCCCTGAGGGAGCATCTGACATATGTCCGAACAACAGAGCTAGAAAGAAAGATGCTCTACATTTCATGACTTTTAGTGTTCTCTAGCAGAAAAAGGCTGTTTGGTGGGGCCATTTTTCAGTCTAAAACATGAAAATGAGGATGTGGAATTAAAAAAAAATAAGAGTGTTTAACTTCAGGCTTGCAGTAGACTCTCGTGGCCTGCCCAATCCAACCACAGAAATGAGATTTCTGAGTGAGATAAGCCTCTCTCAAAATATGTCAGTGTGAGGTGGAAGCCATCTAAACATTTAAAAAGCAGGTTGGAGAGTTATTTTTCTTATGTATAGATCTGCCTGCTTTCTGTCGTTGTTCTTCATAGATGGAACCCAAAGGCATTAACGTCCCTCTGTACTTTCTTTTTTGTGATTCCACAAAGGGAGGTGAAAACAATTAACCCTTCAGAAGCCAGAAACAAAATCTACCACCAAGAGGAGAAATGCAGCCAAAGTTTGAGGGCAATGGGGGCCTGGATCAATACTCTCTGACAGAGGCTTCCATGGGCAAGTCTTGTTTTGCAGTTATTCCCAAGTTGCCTTTTCACCTTTGGAGGATAGTGAAGTTTGTGCCGAGACCTCCTTTCTTTTAGGAAAAAAAAAAAACAAGCAGGAAAAGTTATCACCTGTCCATGGAGATCTCTATTTGCATAGTTCCATACTGATGACAATTTTAAAGTGTTTAAGGTGATCACAGACAGCACATTGACTGTTGGGTGCCCATCATCCATGAATTTCTTGTTTCTGTCTCCAAAACAAGTGCCCTTTTCATTCATTATCTCCACCTCCTCAGGAGCAACCTTGGCTGCAGGGCACATTGCCCCTGGTTCATAAAACCTCCCATGAAGGTGTCCTGGCCTACCTTTATTTGCTCTCAAATCTCAACATCTTCTAATTAAGAGCCAGGCATGATTAAAGATAATTTTTAAGAATTACATCTTTTGTGCTAATAGAGTCTGGCTTTTGCCACTGGTTGGCTATAGCTGCTTGGAAGCTTTGAATTAGAAAGGGCCTGAGATAAAGAAATGCTCTGTGAATCCAGAAAAGGCAATGGTTAGACACATGGACGCTGCTGGGACAAGAGCTTCTATTGGAACCAGGCCGCATCCTGCACTGCTCCCACCCCCTGCGGTCACTGTCTCTCTGAGCCTCCACTTTTCCCACCTGGAGAGACCCAAGCATACATCCTACTGCTGGAGAGTAGGCACCGGAGAAGGGAAGCTTTCTCAATCTAAAAGGAAGGATGTGATTCAATTTGTGGGGTCTTCCTGAATTGAGATGGCTAGAGAAGACTTACTGAGAAGTCATCACTGGGGAAGAACAGGAGGTCTTGAAGAGGATCGTTCCGGTGAGTCTTTTCAAGTTCTTCAATGACGATTTCATAATCCAAAGGCTCAAGAAGCCTAGGCTTTTCCTGCTGCACAGAAAAGAAAAGTCAACCACTCACAGTATCATCTCAGTTCTCTACATCTGGTCCGATTTCACTGTTTCGTTGCCATTTAGTGACTTTTTTATTAGCACCTGTTAGCTGTACATAGCGATCATACACTCACCGTGGAGGGGTAGGTACATGTCCACAACACATCTTAATTCCTTTTTCATCTCTCACATCTCTTAGTCCCCTTCCCTTTTGTAAAAGATCTATCTCTCCATTTCCTACTATTTTTTATATTGCTCTTTATTTTGTTGATATTTTGCGTTTCTTGTATAAGAGAAGTGCTTTCGTATTTCACAGTCTTTCCAATGAAGTCACCAAAACTCCAGGAATTAGGGGCAAAATCAGACCACTATTCTTTTATTGTCAGATCTGAAATAACGTGAGGAGATCCTGAGATACAAGACATTCAGGCTGTTGGCACCAAGTCCCCAAGGTGCACAGTACCCTGCCTGTCACATCCACAGGAGAGATGCTTCTGTGAACTCGATCTTCACCAACATGAAGCAAGACCTTATGTTTGCCTACTATAATGTAATGATGATATTGTTTTTGCTGAATTAGATACTTCTTTGTGAGATCCAGTTTGATCAATTTAGAAATGCTGGCACTCTGCTAGCAATCAAACTACTGCAGTTGTCACAGAACACAGTTGTCATAGTTGTCATAGAATGTGGATCCTGTGTCAGGACTGATTCCTGTGCTGTGAACCTCTTTGTCTCTACAGAGAGAGACTAGACCAGCCTCTAACATAACGTAACTAGAAAACTATTACAGACACACTGTGATGACAAGAGGTCAATAAAAAATACCTAGATAATTGCACAACATTAAAACCCTGAACCCAAGAGGAAATGCACTCCCACCAGAAGAGCCTTCCATAGGGTCAAGAAGTAAATGTTCAAAGGGAAGATGAGATTGTATCACTATAGGTAGGAGGCATTTCCTCCTACTATATGTAAACTGTATATAACTCATAAAGTGAGGAAAACGGATCCTCCTGAACAAAGCAAAACAAAATCTTACAAAACAGAAATCCAAGGACTCAGTCTGAGTCCCCTAAGTCCTTTGATGAAGTGTTTATGAAAATTAAATGATAAAAAATGGCCCTTTGGTTTCTTTTGTTGGGGAGGGGGAGTCCTAGAACCTTAAGGCATCACTACGCAGCTTGGATGGTAAAGTGAAGTTGTAAATGGAAAAAAATATTTTCTCATCTTAGTGACCATGACAGAAACTCCAGCCTTCAACCTTGCCTCCTCTCCACACTCAGCAAAGTAAAGTACACAGACTTAGCTCTGATTTAGATTTAACTGTTAGGCCTGCTTGGGAAGATCTCTGAGTGTAAAGTTCCTCAAACTTTCATTGACATTTTAAAAATTGCTAATGGGCTACTCAGAGGAGCAGTCAATATTTATTTTGATGATTTTCCAAATACAAAAAATAGAGCAAACCAAATGTGAGCATAGTGGGCCAATGACAAGGATCTCCATGCACTTTCCGCATTAAAAAGAAAAAGCATAAATGTTTAAGTAATCTGAGGGTAATGTAAGGTGAATCTTCTCTATAGAAGGGCCCTTTAAGTAAAGTGGATATACTTAGCAAATAAAAATACATAAATCCACAGAATGTTTGAAGAACAGAAAAAAATTTAATTGCTTAGCACTATCTGGTTAGTAGAAATGTGAAAGATGGGGAATTTTGGAGTAGAAAATATGGAGGCACAATGGTATGATTTTGGTAATTAAAACAAGAGTTTTTACGGATAGCCTATATTTTGATGTTATTAGTCTCTTTAAGATGCATTTTAAGTTCCAGTGTTCTATTTCCCTGGCAAAAGTTAATACCAATGATCACAAACCAATAGCTCAAAAGGCTAATGCAAGCTACAGATGTTTGGTTTGGTGCCAACATGGACTTTATTTTGTTCTGTTTTAAATTGACTTTGACTTACTTAAGAAATAGTATTTCACCCTAGTTTAGCTACAGGCCTTCATAGTCTTTATCTACTCTTACTCTGGGACATCCCACATTTCTACCACTAACTGCCTCTGATAAGCCTTCAAATCTGTACTTCATTTATTCTGGAATGTGTTTTTTCTAAGACGGATCTGTATCTATGAAATGTGGCAATTATTTAAAAATGTACAGTGAAATCCCATCCTGAAGCTCCTCTCTCTGCCACATATTTGGATGATCATTTCTGTCCTTTTTTCTCACCCAAGTTTCTTTGGCTTAAGTACAAGATGCCCCTCAGTATTCACTGCAGCAGCCTGTGATGCAGCCGCTGATACTTCTCTCTTTTTCCCCTTCCTCACTCCAGTGTGAACAAGAGAGTGTGACTTGAAAGGAAATGATGTAAGGATGTTCTGAGTGGCCTTACACAATCTGATTCTCATTCTTTTTCAGTTTTATCTCTCAGTCCCAAACTTGAGCGTTAATTAATTCTCTCCTTGAGAGAGAAGGAGAGAAGGTCCTTCAAAGATCTTTTCTTGAGAACTAAATTCTATACTTAAGCAAATGAGAGCTCCCAAGACAAAGATTATTGATAAAACCACAGAGAAGCTAAGTTTTCTTTGGTCTAACCAATAAAAAAGCCTGGATACATTGTGGGAAGGCATATTTTTATGTATTCATCTCAAGCTGTGACATGCGGTCCAATTAGTAAATGATATGTATTAAGATTTTGCTATTTAGAATATGATACTGGGGTTACATTTACATAAGGATCCAAAATCTTGCATATCTGCTCCATAAATTTGGTCTTTGGGGGCAATAAATTAGTATAATTTTCTATTTTTTAAGGATCTTGTTAACCAATGCATAATATTCAAGATAACATGACATAATTCTGTGAATATGACGTTTGCCAAGAAAATAACATGGATGTATTCTATAGCACCTAGAAGTTGGATTTGACAGATCCTGCCACAAAAGCTTTATGTATCCCTACTGACATAAATCCAGGCTGTCCAACCATAGCTCTGTCTTGAGCAAAGCAGATGTATCCTGAGAGCTTGGGTCAGAGAGACAGAGGCATACAAGGATGGTGGGATCAGTTCATTTCTCACTGCTGCTCCTTGCAGAGACATTGAGTGAAGCTGGGAACTGAGCAGCATTGATTTACAGCTTTAACAAGGGTTGAGTTGTCCCTCTTGAATTTAATGTGCCTATTTCTTTTGGAAATGCACCAACTGGGAGAAAGTATGTGCCAAGGTTAACCTGAATGGGATTGGATTTTTACAGTGCTTTTTACTCTTACTCTCTTTCTCTCAAATGAGTAATGAATTTTATTGGGTATTCTAAAGTCACTATGCCTGGGAAATGGCACCCAGCAGTACCTGCTACTATGCAGCAGGCAATGTTGCACCACATGGTAATAGGCCCTATTCTTCTCATACTGTATTAAGAGACTTGTTTGCTCTAGTTCCCTCACTCCACAGCTCTCTTCCAAATCAGCTTCACTGCACAAGAATGGGCTCTGCCACAGCAACAAAAGCTTCCTTCCCCTGTTCTTAATGCCAACACACTCTCTAAGCCATGGAGGGGTGAAGCTGCCATTCTGGCAATAGGTTGGGTTGCTAAGACCATTCAATTGGCTTGCAACAAGCAGACTACTTGCCTTAGCTAAAGATTCTAAAGTAAAGAACACAACATCCCATTGCAAAGATCTAAGTGATTTTCATCATTATAGTTCAAAATCAAATGGGTGAAGAAATGGCAGTGAAGAAAATACATATTTTACATAGTTAAATTACCACCCTAGACTTTTCTCCAGAAGTGCAGTGTAACTAAAAAATAACCTAGACTACTGAGACTTGTTTCAGGAAAGCCCAAAGTATAAAGGAGAGTGTGATTATAGGTTTTCTGTATACAGGACCATATCCTATATCCTATAGCCATAGTCCTGTGCTATGTAAATTTGGGCATGGTAATAATATCCCTGTACTTTAGTTTCTGCATCTATAAAATGGTTTACTAGTGGCAACTTCATAGAATTAAATGAGGTCATACTTCTTAGAGAGCATCACATCTATTGTACTCACTTCCTAAATGTAAAATTGATAAAGGCCGTGGATTATACATTCTCATCAGTCATAGACTGGAAGAACCAGTACTGTAAATTTAATGTTTATGGAGAGCAAACATCAGGAGCTCAATAAACCTGTGTTAAGCAATTAACTTTATATCCTTTCATGCAGACCCAGGGATTTGTTTTTAGGATTTTATCCTAAAGAAACAAATATAATCCAAGATGTATTAAGATTACTTCACATTATTATCTTTTTTGGGGGGAGGGATATCTTTTTGGTTTTTTCTTATTTTAAAGAGTAAAGAACAAAAACAAAATAACACAAAAACAATAAAAACTATACAGAATTTCAAAACAAGGTAGGAAGGGAAAATATGCACATTATTATCTTTATAATGTCACTGGGTGATCATTCAAGAAATGCATATTAAAGCAACACTGAGATTCCATGTCACTCTAGAAGGAATGGCCATCACGAAGAAATCAACCAATAGCAACAAATGCTGGTGAGGCTGTAGGGTAAAAGGAACCCCTTTCCATTGCTAGTGGGAGTATAAATGGATACAATCACTCTGGAAATCAATATAAAGATTTCTCAAAAAACTAAAGTTAGAGGTTCCATTTGACCCAGCTATTCCCCTGCTAGGTATCTTTCCAGAAGAATTAAAAGCATCATAATACAGGGACATATGCATATCCATGTTTATGGCAGCACAATTTATAGTAGCTGAATCTTGGAAACACACGATATGCTCTTCAACGGATGAATGGATAAAAAAATGTTGTTGTTATATAAAATGGAATACTTCTCTGCCATAAAGGATACACCTGAGAAATCTTTAGGTAAATCATTGCACCTTGAGACCACAATTTTAAGTGAAATAAATCAGACACGCAAGTTTAAATATTGCATTGTTTCTCTTGTGTGAGAACCCCAAAGGGTACATGAGGAGCCAGAGGTAGGACAGACCATGGGAAGTAGGAAGAACATGCTCATGTGGGGAAGGTGAACAATGGAACGGGGAGGCGGAAGGGAAAGAAGGGAAGAGGGGTTTAAAAAGAGAGTGTGCACGAAAAAAACAGAAACAAAGTTTTTTTAAATGGGGAAGAGAAGAATGGTTAAAGGGAGGAGAAGAATGCAAAAAAAAACAAGAATTAGATGTATTATGTAGAGGTACAAATTCCCTATGATCACTATATGGCAAACACATACTAATAAATTTAAAAAAAAGAAAAAGACAGAGTAAACATATGTTCTTCCATCCAGGGAGGATAAAAAGGGAGGCAGGTTAGAGAAGACTTTAGGGCTGCTATTCAAAAGAGTGGCTCATAATTTCAGAGAAAGATGTGTAGTAGAGAAAGAATGACTGCTATAATGAGCTTGGGAATGTCATTGCAACTAGGCTAGAGATGGGAGGAAATTAACGAATAATTGTACATTAAGCCATGAATGCGCCAATGCTTCAGTGATGTTAGTGAACTCACAATGTTTTTCATATGATTGGCTTTTTAGCAGAAAAACTTGAGGACAGTGGAGTACATAATCAACATACTAAGCATTGCTACAAAAGGAAAAAGAAAGAAAGAGTACAATGTCAGAAGAAGAGATTTCAAGGTCATCTTGCCAATGGGTCTAGATCCACGTACATTATGGCATTAGCATTCAAATCAGAATATCTACAATCTAATATCTGTAAGGGGTAGTCAGTCTGGAAGGGTACAGCCACGGAAAAGTGGAAGACAATAATTCATCAAGGGTAAGAAAGAATTAAAAAAGTGAAGCACAACAATCCTATGCAACTATTCATACTTTAAACCTGGGCTTTTGTAAGGTTATAGTAAAAATGTAACCTGCATATGTATTATTGTTTAATAAAAATGGAAATATTGTACAACAGAATAACTGTACAAGTTTTAAAACTTTAAATAAAAAAGATTACAGATACAGATCCAAAGATTATTAATTACATTTGAATGGGAGTATAATGTTCAATATGTTGCCAGATTTTTCTGCATCCTTTTCTGTAATGAACAGAGATTGCTTTCATCATGGTAGAAAAAAATAAGCTTGGTTTGTCAAAACTATCAAGTCTTCAGCAAAACACCTGGGAGTTATTTGATTGTAAAATCATTTACTCTTTGAAAATCCACCAGAGAGGAAGCCTAGAAATATTACAGTGGGAATTCACAAAGAAATTCAACCACTAAGAGATTCAAGTGACTACAAAAATAGGATACGCAAATAACTTGGGAAAAGAGATGAGGCGAGAATAATTACAGATTAGGAATGTGGTTCCAGAAATAACGTTAGCAAAACAGGGAAACAATTAGGAATTTAATAACTAAAGTCTTCTTGGCTTTGTAGCCAACCAAAAAGATCTGGTGACTCACACACCTGTGTGTAGTGTTGATTGTTGTAAAGGGTGAGAAGTCAGAAACTCTAGTGGGAATTTCAGAATCTTACCTACCAGGGAAGACTGAGAAGTCACCTGAGCCTTAGCTGATGTTGATCAGAGCAGATAACAAGGACAATGTTGTAAAGATCAAGGAGACAACTGGTAAGTGAACCCCCACACAACAGACATAGATTTGTCTTTATTTGAAAGTGATTGAAAATTATTCCACATGCTTTACCTCCAAACTTACAACAAAACCAAGTCAAATCAACCAACTACACTCTGAAACTGTCCTATATGCTTTTATGATAATTATCCAAGTTTTCTTTCAAAACTCTGATAACAATGATGCCAAGAAAGGCAGAAGAGGTAATAACATAAGGAAAGCAGTGAAATAGATGAACAAAAGCAGTACAGCAGCATCTCCTCTGTGTTTCTCCTAAATTGAGTTAAGCAGCTCTATCCCCCATAAGAAAAAGGAAAGCAACCTATTCTATTTTGCATAATAGCAAATGAAAATTGAAATTGTACCTTTTGTTTTCCTTGAGATACAACCTAGAAAATACTTTCGTGTATTTATACTTTCAGATCAAAAGAAAAGGATTAAATTTGGGATTGGTTTGGTATTAAAGCCATCAGCTTCACAAATGGAAATAGCCACAGAACAATCAAGGTGGGAAATACTAAGAATTTCTTACTGTAGTAGAAAGATGAGAGCTTATCAGTGCTAGGGAGCTACTTGGGAAAGTGGTTGGCACTCTTAGGCAGAGAGAACAATCTCTACAGCAAATTCCTTGTGTTTGGGGGGCCACATAATTGGCTTCTAAATTTTAAATATAATTAGGGAGGTAAACCTTTGGAACTGACTATTGGGGTCACTCTAGTTCTGTTCATCTGAACTAGTTATTCTTGGTTCTCCTTTTCAGAAAAAATTACTCTTGCCAAGAAGCACTGTGAGAGAATTTTATATCCCAGCTTTGAGAAGTGTAATGATCTTTCTTTGACACGCAAGGCTTCCTGTGGCGCTCTCTGGGACTCCTTCGCTCTTCCATGACCCTTGCTATTTCTAGCTACCTGAATCTTTGTTCTACTTTTAATATGTATACCAAAATTAATACTATACAGCACAGATATAGGGTTAATCCTATATCCTTCTTCAGTATGCAAAAGTCTTCGTCCTGCTCAATAACACAGAAAAACCAACAAAAATAGATATTTACTTTAGGACCAATAGTGCAGACTCTTATTAAGGCATAACATTATAATTACATAAAAGTTCTTTTCAGTTCTTGGCATATAAGACAAGGAAATAGGGTCCTGAGCAAGAGCCTAAAAAGAACTGCCAAATTGAGCTCTCTAAAACAATTGAGAAACAAGGCGACTATTAACTGATCTCCATATGATACACGGATTCTTTAAACCCTAACATAATCCAGTACCCTTTGGCCTTCATGTACTTGGAATGGAACCAACCTCCACATTCTTTGTGTTTAAAATAAATGAGAGGATCGGAGAGAGTCTATGCAGCTGGATCCGTGGCTACAGCTGTTAGCCTGTGGTCCTGTGACAGATTTAATTCAGCCTTTCATCAGAGGGAGCTTCTCTGGACAATCGCTCAAATGTCTGAGCTTCAGAAAACAAGACTAGCTTTTCTTACCAAAAAGGAAATGATTAAGTAAGGAATAAGCCATCTTAGGTTGACCTATTAACCTTTTCTCTGTCTTGAGCCACAATTTCATGAGAATGGAAAAACACTAGGGAAATCAAAGTTAAGAACTGTACAGCTGGGCAAACTCAGATTAAGCTGAGTTTGGAAACGGTTTCCTTGGTAACATGGATCTCACAGAAATCAACCAGTAACAATTTTTTGAATGTTAGTTTATTTCAGTAAAATAAACCAAGTTAAATTTGGTAAAGTGTAAAGTCCTTTGCAAATATAGGGAATATATATATATATATATATACATATATATATGATCATGATTATGAGATTATTAATTCATCATATCCAATACAAACATTATAGTTAGAAAAATCAGAATTATTATTTTTTAACCCTTAATAAAAATTAGGAAACCAAAGACAAATAAACTTTACAGTACTTTTTATGTAAGGTATGCTCTTGAACTGAATTCATACTTTTTCAATTTTGTTTTCTTTTAGGGAACTATGACCCCATATACACCTTGGCATTATATCCAAATTCATACATTTTGTACAGCAAGTGAAAATTAAACAGTAACAGTGGTTGCTTCTCTGTATAACATTAGTACTTGAAAAGAAGTAGAAAATATCCAAGAAGATCTAAATCAAATTAAATTACATGTCTCATTTAGTTCTCTAGAAACACTTGAAAGATAATAAATATCATTAAAAATGCATCACAACCCAATTACAAGATTGCCTGACACTGGGGGAATTAATGCCTTAGAGCAAACTGCAGGGAACATTTAATTTGTATAAAGTCTGTGATAAAAGCTGCCACCAGCTTAAACTTTTGAGATTGTCTCAGTACTTTAATAGTCATACAAACTTTCACTCGAGTGGCCAGTGGGGACTGCATGGAATGTGCATATGACACATACATGCCACATACACCAACATGTAAATAGTTCTGTCCATAACATGTATCCTATATTTTCAACCAATCTTCCCATAATACTAGCCCATTCTTGTACCCCCTTTCTTATCTGTGGCTACTAGAGATTGAATATGCATCAGGATTTTTTTGTTATCTAGTCTTGGAATCAACTATTATGACTTTTTTTAGTAGTAACATTTTAATTTCCTTACCAAGACTTCTCTGCCCCTTCCTAAGAGGACCAGTCTTGCTGGGTCTGATTATTAAAAGGGTCCTGTTCTGCCGTGGTCAAGGGTAAGTGACCTTAGTGAGGCCTGTTCAACGCTTCCCTGCAGAACTCTGAATCCCAAGTGGAGGAATGCAAAAACTGAGAAAAGGACTGCAATTGGCTCATTTCTGGGTCTTCACTCTCCCAAGACCATCCCTTGCTTCAAAAATAGCAAGCGCATGCTTGACCCACTCCTCCGAGACAGTGCAAATCCATTCTCAGTTCTTTCCCAACCCTGTCTCCCAATCTTGTCTTCTGTTCCTTTATCTGGGTTCCACTTATTTACTGGAATAAGATTTTAATCCTTGTAACTGAAGAAATCTAATGCTATATAATACAAGGAGTAGTACCTATAATAAAAGACTATGGTTTTCTTAGTCTATGTTTATTTGGATTTGAATGGTTTGAAAGGATCTCTTGTAGCCATGAGTTCTGTCTCTTACATGTAGGAATTTAGGTTTAATAAAGTCATATATTAGAGCTGCATCCCAATGCCACCTCATTATGTAAAATATATAACATCATGTGTCCTGGGGTGGGGACTCACTGAATTTTGAGTTTCTAAAATGATACACTAAGTGCAATCCTACCTCAAATTTTCCATTAACACTAAATCATTCAACTCATCACTTTCCAATGATACCAGAACATCAAGAAGTCAAAATATGAGTCTACGGCCACATTTTTTTCAGTGGTGACAGTGTCACATGCTATAATTTTGCTCACCATAAAGTTGCTTTCTTAACTTGAAAGTGTGGCAGATCCCTACACTGTGTAACAAACAAGGCACCCCTAAGCCATTCCCAGCTCCAAGTCACCTCCACGTCTGACATTTTAAACTGAAAAGTCACAGTTGCTCTGTTATATTAAAATAACTTATGCATGTTTGCTCATGGAAATAACAGTCCCACCAAAAATGTAATAATAGTAACAATAGTTACCAGCATTTTAAATAGCATAACACATAAATGCTAATAATAGGTATTTTTTACCACTGCCATAATGATCAAGGGCAAGAATTATGGTATGCTTTTAACATCTATTATTTAATACCTCCATTAATCTTATATGAAATCATCATAATTTTGGTGTGTATATGTGTGTGTGCATGTCTGTGTGTGTGTGAGTGTGTGTGTGTGTGTTGATACGTGAGGAAACTTGGATTCTGAAGATTTGGCTAGAAGTCTGAATGGAAGTATTTTAACTCAGCTCTCTCTGGCTCCTATACGGTCTCCTCTACTCTATCGGTAAAGAAGATGGTTATGAAAGGACAAAAAGCAACAAAGCTTTGTTTGTGTGCTTGTTTCCTGTTAGGAATCATATAATGAATGCTCACAATCCTTGGGTTAGTATCCACATTGGAAATTGCCACCAACTGAGGGGGGTCTTTAAAATCAAAAACTTTTCATCAATACCAGCATCAAAAAATAAATAGTTATTGGGAGCCGATCTTAGTTCCTATATGCTGTGACACTCCCTTCTCATGACACACATCCTGCTCAGATAGGTGGCTCTCTCCTCCCCTCTGCTGCTGTCACTCTCCTCCCTCCCTTAGTTAACTCTGGGGAAAGTGAGGTGATTCCTGCGCAAGACGCAGGCCCCGCTCGCAAGCACGCTCTGGGTGTAGCTCCTCTGCTGCTCTCTGGTGCCTGAGCTAGCTGGTGCCCCTGCTGCAGCCCACACCCAGAATCCTCTGACATGTGCTCCCCTAGATTCCTGGGCCAGATCAAGTTGCATACACACTTCTCCATTTCTGTGATTCTGGTAGAACTCCCCCTCTTCTCCTAATCCTGCTTCTTTGTTTTCTTCAAGCTATTCACTATAAATTTCATTCCTGCTGGCTGCTGTGTTTCAACTCAGATTGACTCTTATTTCATCTGGGAGCCCATCCTGTCCTTCCTTTTAACCAGGTGGCTTATTCTACAAAGGCCTAAGCAGGCAACCCCCTCTGGCTGTCTGTGAACAACAGAGAGTGACAGTAAGGAAGCACATCTGAGCAGAGAGGGAGGTTGCTCATATGGACACGGAAGAATAGAGGATAAAAAAGTCATCTGAAAGGCAGTAATACAGTGTAACACATGGCAATATAGTCAGGAAATATGTTAAAGGCATTCAGATTAGATCATCTTTCTACAGAAAGAATTTTCATGCATATGAAAAGTTTTCTAAATACTTTACTATCCTACAAATTAACGATTCACAAACCAGTAACAACTTAAAAACAAATCTCATTTATTTTTAAAAGTTCTGCACTTTTTTTCTGTGCAGAAGATTGGCATAATAACGGAACATAGTCATGTATTTAATCTTTCTAAATTAGGACATGAAATTTGGGAAGGAAATTATCTTTCTATTGACTTGTTTTGAACCAGAGATAATATTAAATAATTCTGGTAAAAAACGAAAATAGAAAGGCAGTTAAAGAGAAAGCCATCAACCGTAGGACACTATACCTATTTCAGAGATAAAGGGAAGTAGTGCTACTTGATGATCTAACAAGTAAGTTTCATTTTCCTTTAACTTTTCTCATAACGCAATTGTGCTCTCTAAGCTGTATATTGTCTGTGATAAATGGATTAAAATCTATCAAGGTATTTTTTGGTCTATACATTTGGAAATTGGATTAACAGTAGAAACTTCCAATACAATTAAAATTTCAATGGTAAACTACACAGCTTCAAACAGCACTTGAGGATAACAGAGGGCACAAAACTGTCAGTCTAGCTCAAGAGAGCATAAGGCTTGGGTGGCACATTTAGGAAGTCATGGGGTTCTCTGTGCTTGGATACAAGTTCACTAGGAGTTATGCAATTTCTAAATTTGCCTTAGAGCAAGAATGGGCTTGTTGAGCTCACAAACCACATGATCATTACAAAAACTGATAATCTGTGGTAATTATCTGTAGCTATCATTATTTCTCCTTTCACTAGAATATCTGAGTATTTCCAAAAGTTTAAAAGAAATTATTATTTTATTCTCTAACTTTACCTTAAGCCTTGTGGCCATCTTTGGGTAATTTTGTGACTTGATTCTTTTTTTTTCTCTAACCATCTACTGAGCAGATTTCAAAGCCGATGTGGTGATGTTGGTTTGGTTTTAGAAAGCTTAGATGAACGTGCTGTGGAAACTTGTCTCTTTGGGTGGGTATCTGCTAAATTGAGCCTGAGGAAGGGAAGAAAAAACATGCTGTTTTTGAGGCAAACCTCACCAACCCGGAAGGACCTGGGAACCCGGAACACCAAGCTTGACACAGCCTACAAGTGTGTCTGCTGGGGGGCTCTGTTAACAGAGGGGCTCCCAGGATGAAATCCTCTGGCTGGCGCCTTCACTGTAGTCATGGAAAAGAATTAGGGCCGTGTCCCCTTCTTCTTTGCCCATGGAAGTGCAGCGTTTTTATTTGGCTTTAATAACACTGCACAGCACTTTTCACTTTTCACAGCACTTAAAGCATGTTCAGAAGGTACATCATCCAATTTCATTCAAATAAGCAATCCTAAAACCAAACAGGGGTTATTGTCAATATTTTTTCAGAAGAGGAAACTGCAGCTCAGAATGATTTAAGAAATATCCAGAAGTGTGTGAGAGTCAGACGGGATGACCTCAAGACATCTGTCTCAGATCTAGCCTGTTAATTACTTGTTGCACTTTCTTGAACTGTTTTCCAAAATGAAAACCACATCTTAGGACAATACTCAAGAATGGATGAAACAATCCTCTACTCAATAGAAGAGACAACCTGTGCAAGGAGATATCCCTATCTAAGGGAGACCAAAAACAGGCAACTGTAGCAGGAAAGTCCCCAGTGCCTTCCAGAGAAGAAAGCTAATCACTGCATGAATGATCTTAATTAAATTTGAATGCATTGCTACTGAATGCTGTGGGAAAACATTGTGTCCTTACTGGCTGCTTTTCCCATGGTGCTTAGCAGCAATACATTCAAATTCAATTAAGATAATTCAAAGAGCGATTAGCTTCATTATACCGTGAGACACTGGGGACTGTCCTTTTGCCAATCCTGTATGTGCGGTGCGTGTACACGATAGACATGTCCTTCTCCTGCGTGTTGTCCCTTTGAGTGGTGGCAAAAAAGTGAGTCTCAGGGTGACAAAACCCATGGTTCTCCCAAATTCCAATGACAGAAAAGCAGTAGGGACATTATGCTTTGGAATGGTTTAAAGATTAAAATGATCTCAAGACAAGCCGATTTCTGAAACAACTGCACTTTTTAATAGGCTGAAGGTAAACAACTAGTAAGGTGTTTATGGAGCCATAAGGATCACAACTGGACTCCTACTTCTGGTAAATGGAGAACAAAATTTGGATCCAGGACTACATTCTGGTTGGGACACAGTAGGCAAAAAACCCAAGCTGCATCTATCCACAGAAATAAGGCTGACGGGCTTGATTGTGTGTTCACTAACAGCAGACGTGCAGCTCTGAGACAGAATCTGAACAAACAACACAACACCAATCCTACTGGCCAGACCTCTGATAAATCCTGCTATTATTAAATTATCAACAGGTAACTATAAGTATAAAGACAACCACTATTAACTCAAGGACAGTATTCTTGTTCGTGGTTTTGGCCTGTTAAGAGCTCAGTGATTATTCATATTCACAAATGACAATTCATAAATTATCTTTGATGCACACATAATTTTATGAGCCCTTTCTCTTTCTAGATGACAGACTTTTATATTACAAAATGATTTTTGTTTAGAGCCTGAAATGTGGTTTCAACTAAGCAAAGTGAGCATTTGATGTTTGGAGATTTTTTATTTCTCACCATTGAGAAGAGGCTGCCTCTAGCATTCAATGCCAGAGATATTGCTAAATATCTTACAATGCACAGAACACTCCTACACAGAAAGAATTCTCAGATCCTAAATGACAGTGGTGCTAGGGTAAGAAAGCTCGCCATAAAGAAAAACAACAAAGCTTCAACCATTCTGCAAATATGGTCTGTCTTCTAAAATGAGCTACCACTAATGTCGCTGTAGCCATTTGTCCCATGAAGTGAGCCTTCCACATTACACACGAGGCACTGAAGTGCTCTAGCAGTTGGCTCTGACATTCAACTGTTAGTAGTTCTCTCAGGCAAAAATCTAGAGTCCTCTAAGAAGTACATATTTCCAGAGCCCTCTTTTCATTGGCAGAGAATAAGGCAGAATTACTGGAACCTGTGAAACAGTACCAAATCTTTTGAAACCAAAAATTATCAACTTTTATACATCTTTCTGAGCTATGCTACTTATTTTTTCTTTTATATTTACATTGCCCTTTCTAAGAATGTTAAAATAAATTATTATATGATGAAACCAGAACATCAATTTTAAAAAAAACATAGCTATATATATGTGTATCATCAACTGAGGCCTTCTTTTTTACAATTACAGGCTTTTAAAATCGAAAGAATAACTGCTCCAGAAGTAACAACTTGTACCATAGTTTAAGACAAACTTACAAATATTCCAAGTATTCTAGTAATGTTATACTTATTTAAACCCTCTATCAGTAGTTCTAAAAGTAGCTTGGAAATAATGTGATTTCAAAATAATGATACAAGTAAAACAGGACAATTATGAGCCCAACATAATTTTTTCTTTTATACAAAACTTTGCTCAGGAGTTTAGGTTAGAAAACTACTCTCGAGCTGACCCCTTTTTCAAAGCAAGTACTGAAGAAAAGATACAAAGCAATATGCGATATTTGGATACCTACAGAACTAAATCTGTGGATTTCTTCTGGATTTACTCTCTTCACTGTCCGTCTCTTCTTCCTGAATTCACTGGGCTCCCGTTTAAAAACCTTCCCTCGGAAGCTCATTGTGTTGCTGAAATTTCAATCACAAAAATATCTTGAAACTATCAGTGTCCTCAAACTTTTTTCCCTCTGAAGCTTCACCAAGCCGTGGAACAAATCTTGTCTCCTCCAGTAAAAAGGGAAATGCTCATGCTGTGCTAATACAACTTAACTGAAAGGAGAGGAAATCCAGTGAGTTACCACTTCCTGTGAGTAGCTCACTACCAGCTGTCCAACTACTGCTTTTTGCATAGATTGTCCCCAACCACCTGCTTGAAAGCAAGACAAAAACACAAAATGACTTCAGACATTTAGGAGACTTACTCATTGCTACATAAACCATATGATGGGAAAATTACCCAGGGAACCAAATCAGTATTGAACCAAAGAGGCAATTTACTATAAGACTTCATATCTGACACTAAAACAGCCACACAGACTTAGTAATTAGGCTAGATCTGAAAGGTGCAGTATAAGAATAGCAAAGACAGAGGATTTTATTAGAGTTGCTCATGTAACTGATCTCTAAAATGATTGCTTAAGGTACAAGAAGATATTGGAACTGATATTGGTTAACTAAATGAACAAATTATGTGCTATTTAATGTAATATATGTGAACACAGACACCTTGTCAAACGGTTACAAAGAACCAAATCATTAATACTCTAGGTCTTCACTCACTCTCTCTGGGGTTATGCAAAAGTGCAATTCTCCCTTCGAGTCCACCTAGATGTTCTCTCCTGCTTTATTTTTCTCTATTGCATTAAGCAGCTGCAACACTACTGTACAGTTTATTTTACCTATGGTCTGTCTTCTTTCATAAGGTTCCACATTGCATGACAGTAGGAACTTTTATTTGCTTCATTTCCTTAACCAGTGTATGGTATCTAGATATGTATAATTTATAAACAAAGGTAGAATGTGAGCGTGTGCTTAGTTTTTCTCCACCAGACGAGTGAGCTGAGAAATACTGGAGGTCGCAGGAGTAAGCCTTTCTTTTTTCCCTGAAAGTGACCAGATCTCATTCAAGCAAATATAGAAATCAGAGCTTGAGCCACTCACACAGCCTTATATTGTCAAGCAGTGATCAGTACCAGGCAGATAACAGGCATTCTGGTTATCCTATACCTAAGCATGAAGACTGAGGGGGTTTCTTTTAAGAACTACAAAAAAACAGCAAGATACTGCAAAAATGAAAAGCACGGAGGTAATGTATGTTGTTATTATGTCACTGACTTAATTAGGCACAAAGGAATCCCCAGAGCGAGCCTCTCAATCCACGATCATTGGATGCTGACTGTTAAGTGTTTGGCTCCAAACAGATCTCATACTTTGTGTAGCTTTCTGACACTGTTTGATGAGCAAGTACCTGAGTACATGCAGACTTTTCAGATTTAATGTTTTATGTCTGCCTTGGGGTCACTTGATTTCCTGGTAGCAGATTTGTTTTGATTTGAATGGCCAGACAGCAGTATTCTACAAACTTTTTTGCATCATGGGCTTATTTGAGAATCTAATGAAAGGTACAAACTCACTCACTCAAAATAAATAAATAAATAAATAAATAAGCACTCAGAAACTGCATACGTGGCCAAGGATTGTAAACTTCTGAAGCTCATTCATGGACCTTAGCACGGATGGTGCCCCAAACACCTGCGTCGTGGTTTAGAAGAGAAGCGCATCACTCTACAGAAAAGCACTTAAAAATCACCAGGGAGTCTAGGTGACTTTCCCCACTTCTGATGTTTGCATCTAGCTTGTTTTCCCTCCTCTTTGAGTGCCGCGGTTCTTTATCCTGGAGTCCCTCCCACTCTTCATCTCCTTCAACATGAGGCTGGATCATTTCTCCATTTCCTCAGCTATTAATCACAGCTCCCTTAATTACTGGCATTCCCCAGAAGCACATAAAGATGTCAGATAGACGACAGGACTGGTGATGACTGAAATGGAGGAGAAAGGCCTATGGCACAGCGTGGAGTGTCCCATGGGATGGCACTCTTGGGGACTTCCGGGTTTTACTTTCCTTGTTTCTTGATCAGTTTAGCTTCCCCAGCATTCTGTGAGGTGCCCCACACCATTCCAACAAATATTTTGTCTGTTCAGGTTCAGATATGTGTTGGAAATGCAAAATCACAAGAGAGAAAGATCTGGCAATTATCACCACCCTAGTTTGGCTGAAGAAGATACACAGCAAGAAATCAAGTCCATTTCTAGAGCCCGAGCTCTTAGCAGGAAGGAAGAGAGGTGGAACTTTTCAGGTGTTACGCATGTATTGATGCCTATACACTATATGTGCATATAAAATACACAAACTCAAACAGTCTTATGTAGATGGAAGTCTGTCCATGTTGTTCAGTGAGATGAAGTAATTTCCAGTAGAAGAAATAGAATTTCAGAAAAAGTTCTGGAAATCTGTATTAGTTTGCTGCTGCTGCTGTAACAAATTGTTACACACAGAGAGGCTTCAGTCAACCCCTATTTACTAATGCACAGATTTCTTGGGTGAGAAATCTGAGAACAGCAGGGTTCTGCTGATTCTCTGCTTGGAGTCTCCCAAGCTGAGACCTGCATCTTGTGGAGGCTCTAGAGGGTACTGGTGCTGGCTTTCTGGAAGCTTGTTGGAAAGATCCCTTCCTTGTAGTTGTAGGACTGGGTTGGTTCTCATTGCTCTCTGTGAGTCAAAGGTCATTCTGCACTTCTAAAAGCTGCCTGCATTTCCTCATCAATGGTCCCTTTCTAAGTCAGAAAGAGCCTCCTGAATCTCACTCAGACTTTGAAACTGAGTTGAGCTTCCTCTTTTCAGTACTTCCCTTCTCCTCCATCCATCTGTTCTAGCCAGGAAAAGTCTAAGAATTTAGGTCCTCAAGTAATTAGACAGGTTCCGCTAAGATAATCCAGACCATTTCTGTATTTTAAAGCCAACTGACTCATAACCTTAGTTTATGCCTAAAACGATCCTTCACTTCACTGAACTTGGTGTTTGATTAAAAAATTAGAAAATTGGGGGAACTGCTTTAAAATATTATCTACTACAGATATATTCTGGATTTTGTGTGTGTGCGTGCTCATGTGTATGTGTGTGTGCGTGCATGTATGTGTGTGTGTGTCTTTTAAAAATAATTTTAACACCAAGAATGTACTAAAAAGAAGGTGTAGGTGAAGAAAACACTTGGCCTTTAAATGTGGTTTCCATTTGAGCGGGGAGGAGGGGTGCGATCCAGACTGCCATGGAGTTAAGAAATGAGTGGGAGGAAACAGAAATTTGGTTATAGATCATTTACTGGAAAACTAGTGAAATAAAGGTGATAAATAGAAAGGTACAGCAGAACTCAAAGAGTTGGAAGAGAGGAAGACAAACAATGGTGGAGATGTGATCAAATACACAAACACAGAAAACAAAGGCAATAAGTTATGGGAAAAGTCTTTCTAAAACGTTCAGTCATGTGTGAAACTATTCTATGATAATTATGTTCCACTATGCAGGCTACCCAATCTGTAAGTGACATCATCACTGAACCTAAGAAACAGGGGGATAACACTTGGCTTTCACTGACAAAGCATCTCAATCCACTCCACAGAAATGACTTACAATACCGTTAGGAATAACTTGAAAATGGGTGGTTAAGTACATGTGATTTTGTACTTGGTTCCACAAACCCTACTTTGAGCAACTGCGAGAGCACTTCCTATTGATTTTCAGTTGCCTTATTTTCCATCTCCTTATTCCATCTTATCTTCATTAGAATTTGTTTTGAGATTTTTCAGCTTTTGCTGTGACTACTTCCTAATGTTGGAGAATGTTTAGATCACTCATTCTATTTTATTTTTTCTCTTCCATTGCCAATAGATTTTCCCTCTGCTCGCCCATGACTTTGCTGTACAAGCTTTTTCTTGTAGGAAAAGAACAAGGCCTGTCCACAGAGCACCTGCACGCTCAGCTTGCCTCTGCACAGCATGGTTAAGGGAAGAAGAGCAATGAGTAGCTACTCCCCCTTCACTCTGGTGGCTTCTGAGTCTGGCCCCGCGTAGAACTACTCCTAAAGTTAGTAGCACTGTGGTGGCGGTGGTGGTGGTGAGCTGGTGGGGAGTACTTCCTGTGAGAAAGGTCAACTCAACCGAACAGCTCCAAGTTACTAATGAGAAAAGAGATTTCTCTGAAGGAGTTGAAATGAGCACAACAAAATCGTATATTTCTATATAGAGAATTTTGGTAGGCAATGTGTATAGAGTACAAGGGCTTTTCCTGTCAGTGAAACTCTTACAAACAGCCTTCACTTCAGTATAAAAGTTTTAGAGACTTCATGGAAAGTAAAGAGTGCCACACAATATGGGCCAGACTGGGGAGAGTGCACACAGCCAACAGAAGAGGCAGATGGCAGTTTGTTCTTGTGGGAGGGGTGTTTGTTGTCTGCCTACGTGTGTATGGGGTGTATGTGATGTGTGTTGTGGGGGGAGAGGTAGTATTTGAGTTCGGTGTGTGTGTTGTGTGTGATGCCTCTGTGTTGTGTGTGTATTTTTATGGCATTAGGATAATGTATAGTATTCCACCCTCAATCCTTCAGACATGCAACAAGCTGTACTGATGCTGGTCTACCCATTGAATTTCAATAAGATTTAAAGGGTGAAAATTCTCAGTTAGAATTTGATAGGAGAGGAGTATGGACAGGAAGAGAACTTGTTGCTTGTGGAGTTCGGTGAGCCTCTCTTAGAATCTAACAGCAAGTAGACAAGGAGTTACACTTTTTCAGGAGTGAACTTTATCACTGGTCACAGACTATTTCTGTTGTAGTGCAGAGATACTCATATCTTACCTATAAATATCTTAGTGTAATCTTTCAAAAATTAAGAATGCTGATTTTAGGATCTATTCTGTTCTCAATTTCTTATTAATTAGGAACATAATATTGTCATCGGAATTTTTATGATAAAGACTAAATGCTGATTTCTACAAATATCATCTGTCTTCATGAAGCCATGAGCATTTAAATATTTCTGGCTTTAGCCTGGTCTGTTACTGACAATGAGGCATCTCTAAGGTACAAACAGTCACTCCTATGGAGACAGTATGCTATCTTCCTCTCGCTCCCATCCTTGGAAGTCAGGGCACATAAACAATAACAAAAGCAACATCCAAAATACTGTGGCTACCATAGCACTCCTGCTTTATGTTTCATACTAATATGTAAGGCTGGATTGTTAGTGGCCTTTTAAAAAGTCATGAAACAAATTCTCCACCTAAAATATAGTGCTGTTTTCCCATTAAAAAATTACCCCGAATGAACACAACACATGTCTTGTTGTAATATCATTCCTCAGACTGAAAAGCCTTCAGGGGTTGAGGCAGATCATTTTTTCCATGTATGATCAGGTAAAGGTACACAAGTATATTCTCAGCTATGTGGGATTGATGAATCAATGCTACGATTTTTAACCATATAGAGATTCTTGCCTGGTAGCGTTTTATCTTAGGACAGAAGTATACTCTCTACTTGCTGGCTTGGTCCCCACTCCAGCTTTCTCCTGCTGGCGAAGTTAACTACAGACCACGGTTGTTCCCTTGAACATCAAACAAGCAGTCCTGATCATTCCAATTGCCCATTACCTTGCTTTGAATATGAATATCACCTACTGATATAAATAGTATGAAAATGACGTAGTATACAGGTTTTATGAAGGAACCAAAGTCTTTAAATCTGTGACATTCTAATGGAAAAATTGACAATCAGTATTATATCTATTTCATTCTGTGCTGATATTTTTTCCCACACAAGGAGGTTGCTTTTACAAACAGAAGGCAAAAAAACATTATCACTGACATAATTCTGATGAGAAACTATTTGTTAAGTAAATGCTAAACTCTGAGCATGGATACACTGGCTTTCAGATCAACAACCTCTTGTTGATGGATCGGACTGTTAGGCTGGGTGCAACCTCTGAACCTAGTCTACCCACAAACCGCTTCTTTAATGGTGCCATAATGCATTCGTGCATTTTAAGGCCTCTGCTAGGAGTCTGCAAAGCTAACACTACACTTTGATTTCCCTGTGCATGCCTTGCATCATAGAAATGGGGGGATAACCATGGGTCTTGGTATTTCAATCAAGAGCTTCTTCATGTTCTTTAGAGTACTAACTAGTGATTTCTTTTACTTCGCTGTGCACACTGGAGAAATTCTTGACCTTTTGATGTGCAGGAGTTTAAGGTCCCCATTTAACAGACTCATTAAGTTCTCATCCGTTTTGCAACCTACAGGTACACAAGAAGAAGGGAAATAACAGAGAAAAAAGGATTTGATCTCTCTAACAAGGGTAGCCACACCTAGTTTGTCTGGTTTGGGGGAGTGGGGGGCAGATGTCATTCTCTGCTTGGCCTGTGGCAGGTTTTTCAGTGGTAAAGAAAGCGCTGGGATACAGCACCACCCACAGTCCATACACAGAAGACAATGTGTAGAAATATGAAAAAGTAGAAATTAAGTAGCAAATTCTTCAGTGTGTGCAAGAATCACATGGAAATTTGTTAAAAATATCCCTGGGATGTCTACAAGACAACCAGGGCTTGTCTACAGGACAACCATCCCTCGGTTGTCTACAAAATCTCCTTAGGTTTGATGGGGACTCAGTAGTCTGGTTTTATCATGAGCAGCTAAAAGATGTTCTTGAAAGATTGCTACGCAGATTACACCTTGGGCAACAGGGACTGACGAGCTGCTTACCTAATAGTCTTACTAGGCAGAAAAATCATACACAGTAATACCCTCTGCCCCACCACCTCTTGGGACATTTTTTTTTTAGGACTGAGGTCTCATTTAAAAATCAAATATTCTCTTTTCCCAGTGCATACTCAATCATGTGGAATCTACTGAGCAGTTGGATCAAACTGTTTATTTCAGAGGAAACACCAACTTAAAGCCAGCCATCAAAACTGGGCCTCTGACCTACTCCCAGCTTCCCCTTCTCCCTACCTGATTCCTCGTTAATTTCACTTCACTTCCCCTTCATGAGAAACTTTTTTGCTTGCACTTTTGTAAATCTGGTCATGCTTGTTATGCTTCTCAGTTTCCTAAGACGCAGGATCACTGGCGTGTTGGACCAGAGTTCACTGGACCAACACTCATTGTTGTTAGGGGGGTCCTGGGGACTGCAGGGGGTTTAGTGACATCTCTTCCTGGTCCCCACCCACTAAATGCCACTAGCAAACACCCACCCCGACATCACCACACACCATTCTGCCCAACTGCCTGACTGTGCCTGCCAAGCCAGCGATGTCTTCAGACATTCCCAAAAGTTCCCTGAGGGTGGAGGAGGCTCAAAACCCTGAACCTCTGCCCCAGGACTAAATCCAGTGTTCCTCTGAAGATGCCTTCCAGGGCCAATGATCTGGAAGACGCTGGATGCTTCTCTTTGGATCTGGCTTAGCACCTCTTGAGAGCTGAGCTGACCTGCTGGGGAGAATCCAAGACCTTCTGGCCTTGCCATCAGTGTCTGACTTCTCTACGAGGCTCAGCACGCCATTATTCAAATCTACCCATGGGTCTAAGTTTCTGCTTCTGTTCTGGGCTGTCTGTATTAAAATGCAGCTGTGGCTTGCCTGGAAAAGCTACAAAGCCATTACAGTCTCCAGGAACTCGGAATAATATCTCTGAAGAGGCGAGCTGGACTAGGCCAAGCTCCAAGGAACAGGGGATGAAGATAAGCATTGTAAGGATAAAGCAGGGAGCGTGGTGTCCGGCAGTGAGTAAGATTTCTGTGCTGGATGGAGGCAGTAGGCCGCATTTGGTTCTGGGTCTTTTTGCTTATTTGCAGGTGACCTCTGGGCAGGTTACTCGGTCCAGTAAAGTTAACTAAAATACCTACCTCCTTAGATATTGGGAAGCTTCATGAGAGAATGCAGGTAAAGCACTTAGCACAGTGGTTGGAATGCAACGAAATGCTCAGAGGACACTAGATGTAAGTTTGACTAAGAAGCAATTCTTTGGAGCAGGTGGTCTTAATCTGGGCTCATGAACTATGTGTTAGGGTACCAGGTGGTCCTAGATGTTTGCACACTGTGCATAAGGAGGAGAAGGAAGAGGCAGGTGTGTACAAAGTGGCAAGGGAGAAAGACGTGCCAGAGACAAAGGCAATGGCCAGAAGGCCCATGTGGTTTGGATCCGGGACTGAGGTTAATGGTCCCTTCTCCCCTGCACACTTGACCCTCCCACCACTGACCTCTTTGTGCTCACTCTGCCTTGCAACACTGGTTATTTCATTTTTAAATCTCCTCTGTGCACAACTACAAAAGGTTCCAATTATCCTATTTCTGTCATCTCCTTTCAACCCACACAAAAGGCTCAAATGCCAAGGAAGTTTAGAAAGCAGCGTTTTAACCAATATCATATGCTTTTATATCTTTTTGTGGTTACTTTTCTGCCTAAGTAGGATTGTGCGTTCCCAGAGCAATAAACAGTATGGTCTTTATGTCTCAACTGTGCTGGGTTTTCTCCTGGCATGTGGCAAATACCAACATTATAATTACCAGCTTGATGTTGTGAAGAGGGAGAGGACATTGCACTCTTTCTGTCTGTCTTCCCCTTGGCCCTTTCCCTAACTTACCAAACACACCAAAAGGTATTAAAGTACATTGACAAAGACACATTTAATCTGACTGTGTTCTCCTTTGCGAGGATGTTATGGGTTGGGAAAGATATCTGCTATCTCAATGGAATCAAAAGATCTTTTGCAGAATTCAAAATTGGCATCCACCTTGTTTTAGTTGGCATTAAGGGACATATTTCCAGAAATCGGTTTTGAATTTGTATTCACTTCTTATGTTTCATGCTCATAAGCACTGAATGCAGGCTGCCACTGATGTCTTTTACTTTTATTTATTTGTTTAGTTTTTCCTTGGAGGCACAGGGCCTCTGCATGCCCAGTGAGAAGAGCATTGGAAGGCAGTCAGCAGTCCTACATTCAGGAGTCAGTGTGTTCACTGAAGGACTGAGTGACCTTGAATAAAACAGTAATGCCTCTGGACCTCTTTGTCTTAAAAACTGTTTTCATGTTTAGTATTTCATGTTTGTGCACAGGTTTAAATAAAATAATGGGTACCATCCATTTCCAGATAAAGGAGTAGACACAGAATATAAGCTTTTTCTTTCTTTTATTTTTTTTTTTTGATGTAAGCACCAGATAGACAAGAAAGACAACTTTTAGTCAGAGCTAACCTGTCTATACTCCATTGGATGGCATGGCCATGCCCCATGCCATCCTGTCCTGTCTCTTGCTAGGTTTCATTTCAGAAGGAAACAGCTGTGCCTTTTCACTAGATGACAGTGCCCTTGACAATGTCTGTAGATAAAGGACCCAAAGAAATGTGGGCACTGTTTTCACACCCACTTAATTTCTTGATACTATCTTGGTTAAATCTATGAATATTCAGATTTTAAAAAAACATATCCTTAGTTTTGCTTTGAGTGTAGCTGTAGAATGGATGCCAGCACTGGGGAAGCCAGTCTTTTCCACCTGCCTGGTTGAAATTTTGCCTTCCTGTCCTTGTGGGACTGCTATCTTGGGGCCATCACCAAGGCCCAGTCTTTGTATAAAAGCCTAAACCTTTCAATCTGTTATAAAAAGGGCAGAGTGAAGCGGGTGCAACATTAATCTCTCTCTCCTGTTATGACACTGAGTACTGGTTTTTCCATCGGTAACATCTTTCTACTGTCTCACCTTCCAGACATGAAACGTGGTGCCCTAAGCCCACCTCCACCCACCAGACCTCTCTTCCAGGAAAACGAGCTTTGAAAGAGAATGACACAGGGACAAAAAGCAGCCATCATTTATACCAAGGACAGTGCCTTGAGTTCTGTGCATTATTATTATTGCCGATGTGATTGTTTCTGCACTCTTTTGGGCTTCCCAAGGTCTGCACCTGAGCTTTTCCTTCACTTTGATGAACTGTGCACCCTCCTTCCCTCTCTATTACCCTAAGGTCACTTTCATTCTGCAGCAATGTAAATGTGACCATTTATTTATTTACTTCATAAATCAGTAGTGATACTGTGCTAAGTACCTTAGTACCTCGGTTCACAAATGCATCTGTTCGCAAAATATTTGGTTTGCGAACAGAAGCATTGGGTAAAACTTTCCTTGTGCTTGTGAACTCTGTGTCAGGTGATGACCACGGCAGTGTTCCCCAGGATTGTGGAATGAATTAAGTTCTTGAATTGAGGGTAACCGGAAGGCTAAAATAACTTCTCTGCATCCATAGAATTTAAAGGAGATAGTTTGACAAACGTTGTGACTACAGATTTGCATTAGAAAGCACTGAAAATCAATCAAATAAAAATATCTCATTATCTTTCTTTTGAAATACTGTAATCTCCCTGAAACTAAGAAAAACAAACAAACCAACTCCAGCAAAACAGAGCAAAACAAACCAAAGCAACAAAAAGCTCAGTACATTTCCTTCCAAATACTATTCCAGGTGGCATTACCACCATGGTTATGACATCCTCAGGCACCTGGGTGGTAAATCTGGGGACTTCATACTCATTTTCAATGTGCAGGGTCTGGTGCATCAACTGTCTAACCATCATTCTAACCATGAGCTATTTTCTTCTAATCATTCCTTTTATTGCAGCAATTTTCCTATAAAGCCAAATCCAACCATGCTATGCCCAATTCAGTATCCTTGAACAGCATCTCCTCTTGGCAATATTAGTGCTTCTCCAGGGTTCTAGCGCTTCCTAAAGTGTCAGTCAAGGTTACATATAAGGGATTTACAATGTCAACTAAACTCGAGAAACCCTAGCTGGAACAACGCTAAACTGCCCTCCTCTGCAAAACTCCTCAGAGCTGTGAATTTCCAACCTGGCCTGCGAATCTCTCAGGGAGAGCCTGCTGTGCAGTACTTCCCACACTTAGCTTTGCACAGAAACGGTTTACTTATTCTGTGCCACAGCTTGGGAAGTGGTGTCTGCAACTGACAAACATAGCAAGAGTCCTAACGAGACTGAATGTAAAATATTTTAGCAAAAGAGGATGACAGAAGCAGCTCTGCTGAATGGACAGGAATTGTATCAGACTGATGTGAGAAAACAAGACAGCACCAGGTCATAGGGCGCAGATTCAGAGAAGGGACAGCACAGTGGCTCTGCTGATGGGTGTCAGGCCAAGATCTCCGCACCTGTCTCAGCTTTGACCAGTTCCTTTGCGAGCACCAGCTGAATAATCCTTCCCCCCCAGAATGACTTTTCACAGCAATATGGCCAAGATCATCGTGCACACATTTAGACATATAAATGATTGGCCTGAAATGGAATAAAAGGGACATTTATTTAGTTATTTGGCTTTCGGGTTTGTCTTAGTTACTTTTCTTTCATTGTGAGACAAAATACCTGACACCCACAAGTTAAGGGAGGAAAGGTTTCCTTAGCTCACAGTTTATGCAGGTTTCAGTCCATACTTTGCTGGCTCCAAGGCAGAGTGGCACATGGCACCAGTTCATGGTGGTGGAAGACAGCAGAAGCAACAACGGAGTGTGAGCCAAGCCTCTTTCTGTCTCTTATACTGTATCCAGTCTACAGGATTAGGGTGGTGTCAATCCAATCAGTGGAGTGATCCAGCAATCACCCAGACTTAATCCTAGCATTGCACTAGGAATCAATCGCACACACTCTAGATTAAGCCACTTCTAAAAAAGCACTGTGACCCATATAGAGCTTTGGGAGGACATCTAGACACAAACTGTAATAGGTTTGTTGGGCCTCTGTAAAACCTCATCTTAGTAGGATGAGCTGTGGACAAATTTCCATGACTGTTTGCTAAGCACTGAATAAGCACTGTGCTCAGCATGGAAAATAATTCACAACCCAGTGGAGCTGAAAATATGCAATGTATGAATCCACTTTCCACTCCAGCCCTTCGTAGTAGCTGGTTATATCTCTGGTCTGGTTTGTAAACAGATTTCTGAAATTACTTATTCCTTTTGATGTATTAATTCCCATATTCTCAAGTTCCACTTCAGCATTATGTTGTTGAAAATTAAATTAAGTACCAGCTCTTTCTGACCACATTCACCTTTTATTGTTTTACAGCCAAAAAGGATAGTCTGATTTGTTATATTCAGTTATACTATGGAAATCTTTCTGGATTAGGAGCCACGGTGCACAGTTCTAGAAGTCAAAATAAAATTCTTAGCCCTACATTTAATATCAAAATCATTTTCCACATATCAGCAGAACAAATTATAACGTGTTGCAAGCAGTGTAGCTCTGACTGCTTCCTTGAAGTTAGAACACTGAATTAAAGTGAAACTAATAAAAGACAATGACAGTCAGGCAGCCTAGGACTCAACTTGGTCTGACCGTTATAATTTTTTTCTGCTGGAAGTATTTTTAAATATTAGAATTCATTTCCAACATTTAAAATTTTGTACGTTTAAAAAAAATTTGAATTTTTCTTAGTACATATTTCCAGTATCTAATGATTACACTCATCATGGGGAACTGGTACAGGTACCAGCACATCTTAATTCTTCTTACTGCCTTATCCCTTTCCCAATGTCCCCTCTCCCCGGGAGGGAGTTCTGTTGTTGCTGGTGCTGTTGTTTCACAGGAGAGACCTGGTTACTATTTTCCCTTGAAAAATCAGGACCTGATTATGCTGATCGCACCTTGTGACATGAAAACTTGTGTCCCAGCTGAAGAGTGCCCAAAATGTTTGGGGGGGGTCTTGCCTTTTCTAGATACTCTGTCCCCCACCTTTATCTCTTTGTCTACTCTGCCTGAATTATTCCCTTTGTGGCCTGCAGACATTCTGACTTAACTTAAAGGCACACTTAAAACCTTATCTATTTGTCTGTGAGTCTAATCCAAGCCTTTCCTGCTACTTTTACATTAGACGACAGACTTCAAGATTTCTCCTGTTGATATATTTACAGTTTATAGAGGGTTGTAATAAATCATTCCCCAAATAAGAATAACATCTCAATATTTTGAATGTTGTAATAAAATTATGCTTCTAATATATCTAATTAGAATGTCCTCTCCTTAAATGTATGAGACAGAGAATATTTCTTCTATTGATTGTCACAAAAGGTATTATTTACTATCATTTAATTTTTAAAAATAAAGCCATTTTTTTGTTGAATTAGTTGATATGAGAAATCAGTGTGGCAATTAATGACACAGTTCAATGGTTCTTCATGTAAATGATGGGAACATAACACTAAGCAAAACTTCTAAGTGATATTTGTTTTAAAGAGGAAGTAAACATCTATTTCAAGTAGTAATTTTATATTAACAGTGAAATTAAGACAATTAGAACTTTAACATGGAAGGCTACTCATGATATTACAAAGTTATTTATCTACAAATTTACAATGATTCTCACATACATTTTCAAAAATGGCTCACATTGGTATAAAGAATTCAGCACACGAGTTGATCTTTTTCCTCATTCAATGAAATAAAATGACGCTATAAATGATTCTGAGGATGCTTAGTTCTAAAATTCTATTATATTATGAAAGTGTAACTATAGAACCTTATCAAATATTTTATTTCTTCTCTACATTTGTTCTTGAAAACTAAGAGAATAGATATTATTCTTTTTTCCTATAAAGTCTTTATTTTGGTAACAAGGTGTGACTCATGATAAAAGACTATGAAGTCTTCTGAGTAATGTAATGACTTTATAGAGCTATTTTCAGACATGCTATAGTATTTTTCTTATACTTTGAAAGATGATCAAGAGAGGATTCTACCACACCTCACAGTGTCTAGCAACTCTACAGCTATACCGGCTCTTCTCATGTCTGGGTGCATTATTTATCCCAATGCCAAGTTCCTTGCTCTTTCCCCATGGGCACTTCAGCGTTTCCATGCTGGGATGGGTGGCTGTGGTCCGACAGCGTGTTGCCCGCAAAACACCTAACCAGGTCTCCAAGGGAATATCTTTCTGGTCTCTTTGTTCTCACCACTAAACCAATAACTTTCAATTGTCTTAGGAGAATAACCCAAATACGATGCCAAGACGTTTGTATTAAATGGCAGGTGCTTATTGTTTAGCTTTTCTGTTTGAGGTCAGCTAGATTCTATACTCAATTACACTCTTTGCAAGAAAAAAATGCATCAAAGTATAGATACTCACGAAACATAGGGAGAATGGGAATGCCCCCACGTTTTCCTAAATTGTGAAAGCAAGTAACTGAAACATCTGAGTTACTTTGTGAGAAATTTGTACTTCAGTAACGCCAGCAGTAGTGGTGAAAACAATGTCAGATCATGATGGCTGAGAAGGGGCAAGTCAAAGTTACAGTGAATTTCTGAAATTTGCCAGAGAAGATTCAAGCCCATTTTTCTCCAGTTATTTTTATATGATATTAAAAATGACCGATTACCAACTGCCCAGGCTTGCATTTAATGATCTATGAAGGTAATAAAGCTGGCCGTTCTTGTAGGGAGAACACATTATTCCCGCATGACTTAATTCAGGAAAGAAGTATTTGGAAAATCTCTATCTTTTTTTCCCAAATGCTATTTGTTTGAAATGTCCAAGAATCCAGGTTCAATATGTAAACAATTGTGGGGAAAGAATATAATACTCACATTATTGATGAGCAAAGCAAAACAGGGCAGAGAAGGTTCAGGCAGGCAAAGGGCACTTGGAACGTGTTAGTTACTTTTCTCTTTTTGCTGAGATGAAGTACTCGATGCCCCAAATTAAGGAAGGAGAGGTTTATTTAGCTCACAGTTTGAGGAGGTTTCATTATGTAATTAGCTGTTTCCAAGGCAGGGTAGCAACAGTTCAAGGCAGTAGATGACAAAAGCAGCAAGAGAAAAAAGAGGGAGAACAAGTCTCTTTTCCTCCCTTATATTGTATTCTGGCTGCCCCCACCCATGCTATCTCCCCTGCCCTCCTCTTTCACAAACTGAAGATGTTTACAAAGTAAGGACCCTGGCCCCCTGCTGAATCACTTAGTTAAACTTCTAAACTTCTCAAGTTGACACAATGAACAACATCCTAGGGAGGTAAGAGTATGTCCTTTTCACCCCAGGATGTGGAACTGCTGAGTTACTTCATTAAGCTTCTAGACTTCAAGTTGACACAATGTATCAACCATAACAGTGAGGTTCAACCAGACAAATCTCCCAGACATAATGGACATAATGTTTCTTTATTCTTGCCTCTTCATGCTTTGACCATTTGGTCTGAAGTTCATGTTTTGTAAAAGAGCCACATGCTTCATTTTAAATATATCTACTTAAAAGTCTGTATTTGAAAGAAGAAAGAAAATACAAGTTTGCCTGACATCTCAGAGACTCGGGACTCGGACTTTTCAGCAATGCTGAAACTGTTAGGACTTTGGCAACTCTTGCAGATGGACTAAATGCCTTTTGCATAAAGGGAATGTGCGTGAGTCTTTGGGGTGCCAGGGGCAGAATGTTATGGTTCTAATGTAACAGGATGTTGATAGACTTAATACTTGTTCTTAAGGATTGTCTACAGCCCAAATCTTTCCCCTTGATGGTTTATGTCAACATCCCTGCACAGACAAAAGAGAAATGGTTTTGGCAGAGGCAGAGTAGAGTTAACCAACTTTCGAACTGCTTGCAAAACGTTAGTATTTATTGGGGTTGTTTTTTACTTTTATGTATCGTTTATTTTGGACTTCAAATTTTGTATACTTTGGATTTCTCATGCAAGAGAAGCCATGTGATATTCAAGCTTGTGTGTCTGATTTATTTTACTTAGTATTATCATCTCAAGCTGCAGCCGTTTTCCTAAAAATCACTCGTTTATCTTTCTTAGTGTCTAATACCACATTTTTTTTTATCCATTCGTCTGTTGATGGACAAACATACTGCTTCCAAGATTTACCTGTTCTGAATTGTGCTGCCATGCAGACAGGAATGCATATATCACTGTAATATAATGTCTTTAACTTTTTGGGGGAAGATACCTAGAAGGGAAATAGCTAGGTCCGATGAAATTTCGATTTTTAATGTTTTGATGGATCTCCATATTAGTTTCCATGGTGGTTATACTACTTTTAGAAATCAAATTCTGCATTTGATGCACATTTTACTAAAAACAGTCATTCAGTTTCATAAGCATGTGGAATGGTAGCTTTATTCACTGGTAAGGGGTTCAATTTCACAGTGTGTACAAAGTTCAAGGGGCTTTAGTGATAATCCTAAAAGTGGCCAAATTTTATGCTATGTCGGAGATGGTGCTCAGCCTTGTATGTAGGAAACATTAAGTTAATATTTGTTGATTGAAGGCCTGACAACAGTTACTGTAGGGAACCTTCTTCCATAGTGAGGTCAATGTTCCTGTAGAAGACCATCCGCAATTTACATCTCTGCTCTCATCTCTCAGTCTGTGATTAGGTGGAGTCTTCTGCTCACTGGGTGGAGACCGCATGGTACTTTCTTTGTACTTCTCTTGTGAAAATTATCTTATTTCTCTTTACATTTTATTCACTGAATACAGGACAAACATCCTGGTGCTCTAATATTTTCTTAGATCCACTGTTCATTACTTCCCTATCCTCTTTTAGAGAGCTTAGTTTCAGAACATGTACATAGCAGGTGTTCTGTAATTACTAAGAAATTAACTGGCTTTCTCTAAAACTTTTATGGAACATATTTAAGTCCCAAGCCAAAAATACTAATTCTTGAGAATTTATTTGAAAGTGCCAAAAGAAGGAGCTTGAATTTTATTCATTTCTGTAGGAAGGGGCAGAAAGTGTCGTATAAAATTACATTTTTCTTCTCACAGGATTATTTCCTGGGAAATAAATTTGACTTCAGCCATGTGTCTTACACACAAAAACAGCACCTTTTAGGGAGCCGGGTTTAAGGGCTGAGGGAAATGCTACTTTTAGAAATCAGAATGTATTATTAATTACACCGCGGTGGCTTCCAGCGAATGTAATTACTTATTCTCTAAGGCAGAATTGAACTAATTGATTAGCATTAGCCCATAAAAATGCAAGTGGGCACAACAGACTCTCTGACGCCTTCAGATATTTGGCAAACTTTCTCAAGTGTTCAGCCCATACATAAATCCACTTTCAGTCTTCTTTTTCCCTCCAAATTGTTTTGAAAGGCATTTCTGAAGGACCTGCATTTTCCTGGTACCTAGTAATTATGTAAGCACCTAGAAAAGTATCACCCCTTCTTTTTAGCACCCCCCCCATGGCCCTTGATCTTTGCCTATATCTTACTGTTGGAAGATAATCTTATTTGTTAACACATGCTATTTTGGATATATAAAAATATACATAAGACTGAATCTGTACTTTAATGTAAATATAAAATCCTGAGTGTAATTTCCAGAGAGACATTTGCTTTATTTCCATTTTCTAGAAATCCAGAGTTTTCATTTTGCCTTTCTGGAAGTCAATAAGAATATTGCCTCTTATGTGTGAATCATCAAGTTGATTACACAGTCTTTAAATCTGAGTATTTATCACAGTATCTTTGAGATAGAGAAGACTAATTCTCTTTTTAAAGATGGAGAAAAATGTTATGAATAAATTTGGCTATATAATAAGTTTTTTGGAATAAGACCTTAACACTTGTTGGGTTTATGGGCAATTATGTATTATTGAGCCTGTGAACAAACATAGGTAAACCCTTCAGCACCAGGTAGCAAGGTTTTAAGTTAACTAGCTCATGCCAAAGCAGGTAACAAATAGTAGAGGCTCCCATCTAACCATATCAATGATGAAAGAAGCAGAATATGCACACAACTTTGGAAATTCTTTAGATCTGAAATATCATCTAAGAGCTCATGAAATGACCCTGACCATTTGGTACACAACATCAAGATTAAATGGAAAGAGTTCAATTTATCGACTAGAACATGGGCACCAATCTCTGGTCTGTGGCCTGTTAGGAACTAGGCCCCACAGCAGAAGCTGAACATCTGGAGAGCAAGTGAAGCCACTTCTGTATTTATAGCCACTCCCATCATTTGCATTGCCATTATGTTTCCTGTCAGATCAGAGGCAGCGCATGACAGGGATTTAGACTGCATGCTCCTTTAACTCATCTTGAAACTACTCCCCTAAGCTCCACTGATGAAAAGTTGTCTTCCATGGAACTGGTCCCTGCTGCCAAAGACATTGGATGGAGACCTCTTCACTAGAAGATATCTTGGATAACACTAGTGGTTGTGTCCACATGTACAGCAGCATGATCATGTTTAGTTTTTAAATCATAAAGCCCTTCTCTTTGTGAGCCACATACCAAGTGTCATATAAATCCTTTCTGTAAAAGGAGAAAAATACATGTGTACTTTTTCATTGCTGGATTGAAATGTCTGATATACACAATTCATAGAGGGAAAGAGTTAGTTTGCTCTTGGTTCCAGAGGTTTCAGTCCATGGTCAACTGGTTCCAAGGCAGAAACATCATGGCATAGCTGGGGAAAGCCATTCATCTCATAGGAGCTGGGAAGTAGAAAGAGTGACAAAGAAATAAAGCCAGAAGAGAGAGGAAGGGCTGGGGACAGGGTATACCCTTTAAAGGCACACCTCCACTGACCTACTTCTTCCAATTGAGCCTCACTTCCTAATATTCCATTCCTCTAATGCATTTACAAACAGATTAACCCTTTAATGACATTGTTGCCTTCCTGATCTAGTCAGCTCTCTGGACCTGACCTCTGTACAATGTTGTATTGGGGTTAAACCCTCAGTACATGTGAATCTTTGGGGAACACTTCATATTTACACTATAACACTGCAAACACGGAGTTGTTAATAATAGTTATTTATAAAGATCTAAGAGGATCTCTTTTCTGTGGAAGAGATTAGAGGAAGATGCTTTAAATGTTTTTTTGTTTTGTTTTTTTTTCTTCCGGTACCAGGAATCAAATTCACGACGTTGCGCTTGCCAGGCAGGCACTGTGCAGCTGAGCTAAATCCCCAGCCCCTGTTTTTTACTTTGTATTGATATGTAGTATCTACATTTTCCTTTTATAATTTAAAAAATATAAAGAATAACAGAGATGCTTTCTTTATCTTGTTATTTTTACAGCTACCTTTTCCTGATTCATTGCATATTTTGGGAATGCATCTAAATGGAAACCGCTAGCTGAGTTTTGAATTGAGACTAATCCAAACTTCTGACCAGAGGGACAACTGGGAAAATGAAATAATGTTAAATCAGGACCAGGATGACGCACTGGGAAGGCAACATATGCCAGGAATTCAAGAATGTCTGAAACTTTGTTTGACAAGGAGAAAGCTAATAGGAAAAAATATGTTTAGTATTTTTACTGACCAAAATAATTTCCATGTGGTATTTTTAAAGGAGTGCTAGAAAATAACCTCTAGGGAATAAGAATGATTTAAGCCTTTGATTCATAAAACCACAAGGAATACGCATCTCATATCTCTGCCTTGGATAATGCCTGGCATTATCCAAGGCAGGCCAGGTGCTACAGCTGAGGAAACCGTTCTCTGCCTGGGAGAGCTTTGCTGAGGAAGGGGAAAGCTGAACCTCCACTCCCACCAGCAGCTTGGTCTCCCTCAGTCTCCTCTCTCCCAGCACTGTTCCTCTCTACTTACTGTGTGGCCTTCAGCACATCACTTCTTTTAACTCATTTGGTATTGAATACTCAGCATTCTTTATAAAACACCAAAAATTTAGTATTTAGTGCTAGAAGGCAAGAGACTAAATGAGATGCTATCTGCTAAGATGAGTCTCGAGGATTTTGTTTTCACTGGCTTTATTCCTCAAGGATCTAGAATACCAGATTTAGTACTGCTGGCTAAGATAGTAGTTTATTTTTTCCATAGACACAGTACTTCTTTTAAAAATATGGTTCTCAAGTGAACAGATGTAGTATCATACTTGAATCTTTACCCAGCTACATAAGTATGTGCCATGCTTGCTCCCATGAGAAGACTTGTGGGGCATGTGTGGTTTTAAATTGACCAAGGTACTAAAAGCACACAAGGTTTGGGCACCAAGTGACTACATAACAGAGTGAAAACACACAGACCTAGAAGTGCCCACCCAGAGTAGAACCAACCGAGGCAGAAGGTCACCCTGAGGAGGGCACAGAGCACAGCTCTCCAGGGGGCCTCAGGCAAAGCTTTTCAGCTATGATCTCTGTAATCCTTGATAGTCTCAGATTGTGACTGGCCTCTGTTCTTGCCAAGGGAGTTTTAGAAACCTCAGCTGTGTGAAGGAGCACAGTCCTCTCAAACAGCAGGAGCAGGTTTCTCCCTCTATTACTGAATTTACTTCCACACAATATCACACCATGATCCTGTTTCTTCCTTAGGAAAATCATCTAGCCTTGATCTTTAATGACCTTAACAACATCTGTAACAAAATACCAATTTATGCAGGACAGATCCAAAAAGCATGTGAAGGTGAACTGGGGCAGTCCTAAAGGTTCTAATTATTTTTTAATAAGCCAATGTCTGCTTCAGCATTTCTTTTTGTTATCCTGACACAAAAAGTCATATATGAACAGGAATTTTACACCTCACTTCTTTGCAAACACTTCTCCAGGGTGTCCGTTGCTTTATATGCCTTTGGGTTAGGGCATTAGTCTCCAAAGCCCATCACCTTGGCCCCTGAAGATGTGATACCACCCCACGGTGCTCAATCACAGATTTGCTGTGCTTCACTCAGCAGCTTTCAAAGCCCAAAGAAAGAAATAGATGTGTGTAGTCTTTAAGTCAAAATCCATCAGCATTCTCTTTCTGCAGCACGAGCAAAAGCAGAACAAAATATGGCAGCCACCATGAAAGAGCAGACATCGAAAAGGAAATCAAGAACAGAGCAGAGAAATAACACAGATTGCAGGAGCCCATGGTTTCAGAGTGATACAAAAGCAGATGGGTTCTAAAGTGAGCTTGCAACAGTACCCTCTTTTGGGGTGGGCCTGGTGATTGAATTCGGGGTCTCATACACGCTATTCAGGTGCTCTACCACGGAGCTACATCCCAACTCTCACATTTCCTTTATCACCTTGTTCAGTGAGCCTCCTCCTTGTCCACATTTCTCCTGGTGTCTGATCTCTGACTCTGCTTTCAGCTCGCTCATTTCTCCCAATGGCTTTCATTTGGGTAATATCATTTGTCTCACTGGATGTAACTTAACCTGTTTACTCCATGAGTCTGTGAATATTCTATTTTTCTTACTAGTGGGGACATATCTCCTCCAGACCTAACCCAAAGTAATACACAGTGTTTTTCTACTTATAGAAATCATTACCTCAGTTTCTGTAGTGCGGGAAGGTAGCATACCATCTCTTCATATAGATGAGAAAGAGGCAGAGTCCTTCAGTGATCTGGGCTTTATGCTTGTGGCTTAGTGCTTTATCTCACTGTGTACAAGGATAGTCAGTAGCCCTGGGAGGAATCATTGCTACGCTGCAAACCAGGACATGGAGGTTCAGAGGGTTCAGGGAATTATTCCAAAGTCCTGTATTTCTCAAAGAGCACATGCTTAAGTTCAATTCCTAGTTTGGTCATTACAGGAAGCGTGATTGAAACAAATGGTGAATGTTTAAAATTTTAAAAAAATGATTACAGTAAAATATATATTGACATTAACCCTCTCAAAATGCGTGTCCCATTGTGCTTGTCAGTTTCTGTAGCAGTTCTGGAAGACCTCTTTCATACATAAGTCTTTAGCTGCACACTGCTGGCTGTCTCAATGTCCTGTCCAGATTGGTTCAAAATGTTTACCTTTCACGGTTATTCCAAATTTGGGAAGGAACCTGAGCTCATATGGTGCAAGACGTGGTGAATATGGTGGGTGGGGATGCTCTGTAATGTTTTTTGTAAGCCTGCCTTCTGTTGGATGGCACTCACAGCAGCATTCACCGTAGGTTTTGATAGCACCTCATGAAGACAGGAATGAGGATTTCCAGAACTGCTTTGGAGAGTGGCCAGAATCCTGGGGTAAGTGTACTTGAAGTGAGAGAGGGTATTCTGAGGGGCTAATGGCAGTGTGCCTTTCATTGTAATGCATTTTTAGAATTTAAATGCCCATGTATTTTGATCACACCTCGTACTATTCTGTTTGTGTTACTGTTACAGCACTTGGAATTCAGAGTTCCGTAAGATAACAGAGATACATATCTATTCCTCAGAATTTGGTAAACCATTTAATATAAAGAGATTACAAACTAGTTATTTGTCTTTTTCTCCTTTGTTGTCTCTGTCATGGGACCTGTGGGAACTCACAGTGACTTTCCTTTTATTTTTTCTTTTTTTATTTTAAAGAGTAAAAGAAGGATGGCATAGTAATAAGGGGGGCTTACCAAATTACAGACAAAGTGGTAAGAAATTATCAATGGTTATTGTTTTACATATTGTTATCAACAAGATAGTTTCTCAGGAAAACAAATAGACAAATAATAGTGACAATGACTTTCCTATCTCAGCTGCATCTGCTATTTTCATTGGTGTCCTCTACAGATTAACTTGCACTCATTGTCTTTGTATTTAATCCTTACAGAAAAGTCAAGAGACCAATTTAGACAGCAATTTCTTATTTATAGGATGGCAGAACTGGTTTTCAACAACAAGTGGATTTATTCCTCTAAGACAATCAGAAACTGGATAAAGTTTACTATGCTACTGAAATTACTCTTACTACTAGAGTGCTTTATCTCTGAGGGGAAGTGTGCTGTTAAGAATATGGGTCTCTCTGGTTTGAGAACTAAGCAAATATCTTCCTGCAGCACTTGTTATGAAACCTACCTCTTCAGCTAAGGCCTTTCCCTTCCAGTGGGGCAAACAGAGTCTATCATCTCAAATCCCTACTGTTTAATTATTTTATATCATCTATATGGAAAATATTGAATTTTTAAGGAAAGCACCAAATGCCTAGCAATGCTGGGCACTGAACTGAAGAATAACACAGACAGAAATCCAAATGTGAACCAACAGGAGTAGAGAAGCAGTGGGAAGGTGGGCAAGGTTAGGTTACAGGAAGGAAAAATGAACGTGGCCAGGTTGTAGACCAGGAGAGGTATATGAGGAAAAGGGAGGGGTGGATGGGATTGACATTAGCAGGACAGAGGCATCTGTGTGGTCAAAGAGGTGGAATGGCTGGGCTGAAGGGAAGGTAGCCAGTCCTGTTGGAGCTACATCCGGGTTACCTCTGCCTCTATCTCTGTCCCAAGTAGCATGTAACATTCATTCATTCATTCATTCATTCCTAAGAACAATTTACCACCGAACTGTATCCTTATGCTTTTCTGTATTTTGAGACAAGGTCTTGCTAAGTTGCCCAGTTAGTAGTCCCCCTGCCTCAGCCTCACGAGTAGCTGAGATTAAAAGTGTGTTTCCTGGTGTCTGGGAGCTTTTTTTATGTATTTTATTTGGGCACCTTTGTCAATGGCTTCTGATAAAGGAGCTATTTGTCAACTTCAGAGGCCTTTATAGAAGCAAGAGGAGTAATAAGGCTTCTCATTCACTCTAAACCCTCATGTGGATGCTCTAGTTGCCCTGCTCCCTTCCTACCTACTTAAGGAAGCTAAATGATCCTTTGTTGGTTTAGTTAAAGAAACAAGCATCCATAGGAAAGCAAGAGTATGTACACTGATAAGTTCTGACAGGAGCTGTGTGCCGTGCACTGCTTTTGTGGTGTTTGTGGAGTGGTAATGTGGTGCAGTGTCTATGAGCAAGGGCTGTGGGTTCAAAGCCCAGTTCAGGTCCCTACCAGGTGCATGACTTTGTACAAGCCGAGTAACAGCGGTACCTATTCCACTGTACGCAGCACCACTAGCTCTAGGTGTGATACTAACTGCTTGAAATGTGGTTAGTGTCATGTAGTATAAAAGGTTTAACTTTATTTCTTTAACTAATTTTGATTTCATGTTAAGAATTCATATTCCACCCAATTGTTGAAAAATTTTTAACTAGTTTTGGAAAAATTTAAGTATGTGAGGCTACTATTTCAAATGTGTATTTTATAAAATCTTAATATCAAGCAAATACTTGTGATAAGAATTTAGCGTCCAAATTGAAATGTGTCAAAAGTATAAATAAACAATGGATTTTAAAGGCCTGGTATGAAAGAAAGAATTTGAATTTTAATAATTTTTATACCAATTACATAACAAAGTCATAATAGAGTCAGTGTAGTGGATTAAGTAAATATATTAAAATTAATTGCACCTATACTTTTAAGACTTTTTCACATTTTACAATATGGCTCCACATATAATTTAAAGTTATGTGGTTTATGTTTTGCTTTAGTCAGTGAGAGCTCCTCTTTGTAAGTTTTTCTTCAATAATAAAGGGAATAAAAATAATGCTTTCTTCCTTTGTGGCAACAAAGCTAGATAAAAGTGCACAATTCTTAGCCAAGTGTCTGGTAAACAGCTAGAAGTGCTTACAGAAGAGCTATTGGATTTGGACACTGTTTCTGTCTTTACTCTGTCTTGCAAAGCAGAATTTAAATAATCTGGGGATTACTGAATTGATTCTGATAAAGTAGGTGAGAGAAAAGAAGGTCCCTGATGACACACAGAGCCCAACGGCACAGATGTTGAAAATTTACCATCCAAGTCCAAACTCTTTCCATCTCACTGATTCCGGCTGTGTACCTTCTGACACACAAGATTTGACTTCCAGTCCTTCACCCATCAAACCTTTAACTGAGTTCTTATTTGTAATTTTGAATTCTTATGTTTCTTCCTTTTTTTTTTGTCTGTTTGAGACAGGGTCTCACATCACAGTTCAGGCTGGCCTTCAGCTTGCTTTGCAGCCCAGGCTGGTTTCAAACTCACAATGATCCTCTTGCCTCGGCCTCCTAGGTGTTGGGATTATAGACCTGTGCCACCAGGCCACGTGAATTCATAAATTTTTTAGTAGTTTTAACTCAATAATAAAAAATCCACTTGTAACAGAAGACAATGAGGTAATGTTTTTGTTTTGTTTTGTTTTTCTTCTGGTACCAGGAATCGAACTCACAACCTTGTGCTTGCCAGGCAGGCACTGTGCCACTGACCTAAATCCCCAGCCCCCAATGAAGTAATTTTAAAATTACAAATAAAGTATACTCTGCAAATTTATAATTTCTATTATATCTACTAAATTTAAAATGTAGCCTACTTAATTTTATATTTTATTATGGTTATGATTTTTAAATTTTAAAAATTTAAGATGTGTATTCTTTCTTTGTTCCCTATAGTTTCTATTTTTTTTTTTTTTTTTGTCTTTTTGAGACAGGGTTTCATTATACAGTTCAGGCTGGCCTCAAATTTACTATGTAGTTCAGGCTGGGCTCGAACTCACAATGATCCTCCTGCCTCAGCCTCCCAAGTGCTGGGTTTACAGATGTGTGTCACCATGCCCGGCTATAATTTTAAAATTTGCATAAATTGGAAAGCTGGAAAGACGCAATATTCCTTTAATAAACGATGGAATAAAAGAAGAAACTGAAAGTTAAGTTTCGGAAGACTGGCAATCAGTGGATAAAACACGACAGAAATTCAAATCCATGTTCTCTAAATAATCTATTTGCATGAATAATCTTTTCCGTAAGTACACAATGGTCTTTTAAATACACTAACCTTGCATTTATTTATTCATATTCTATGAGATATAAGTTTCTTTTTGGCAGTTTTATTTTTTACTAAAGTAAGTTTTAACGTACTTTAAACTTGTGAACTTTTCTCAGCTTCATAAAGACAATAAAACAGTAAAAATAGCTACAACTAACTGAGTGCTAACTGTCAGACATTATTACAGGTCCTTTATTTGTATTAACCCACTGCATGCTCAAAATAACATTATGAGATAGAATAGTAAGCAGTGTAATGGCCCCCGTACGATGGGTACACTCTGATTCCCAGAATCTGGGAATGTGTTGTTGTTAGTACAAAGAGGAACTAAGGCTGTAGGAGGAGTTAAGGTTACTAACCTGGAGACAGAGAGAGAACCTGGATTAGCCAGGGGCCCTCAGCATGACCACAAGTGTCCTGCTAAGCAAAGAAGGAAAGCAGAAAGAGAGTCAGAGGTCAGAGTCATTAGAAGATGCCATGTGGCTGGCTTTGAAGCTGGAAGAGAGCCACAAACCAAGGAATGCAAGCAGCCCTAGAAGCTGGGGAAGACAAGAAAACAGATTCTTCCCTAGAGCCTCCAGGAAGAGAGGCAGCTCTGCCAGTTTTAGCCCAATGACATTCGTTTCAGATTTCAGCTCCAGAAATGTAAGATAAACATGTGGATTTTTTTTTTTTTACAACTGTAAGATAACAGCCGTGTTGTTTAAAATTACTTTGTGGTAATTTGTTACAGCCACCATAGGAAACTAATATGGTTAATCTCATTTTACAGACAGGGGAGCCACAACACAAAGACTTTAAATAATGGCCCTAGAGATCACACATCCAGCAAGAGCTTTGGCAAGGAATTCAGAACCATGAGCGCTGGCCTTTAACCTCCAGCAACACAGTGAAAAGACAGGCACGAGGCATTTTCTCTTGGCTTTCTTAGTAGAATCTATTCACTCTGCAGAGCTTAGTTCTACTGCCACTTCCTCAGGGAACCCTTGCTCTGATTGCACTGATGAAGTTGGACGTTCAAAGGATGTAGTTTTAAGTAGGATGCAATTCTCACTGAAGTACTTGTCATGATTACAATTTTGCATTTGTTTCAGTTCTATAACAGCCACCAAGCTAAGCTTTGTGGGGGAGAGCAGGGCAGATGCTGTCTATTGTCTTCTGCGCCTACTAAATGCATGGTACAACTGTTTACTGAATTTGTCATGTCTAGACAATCTGTGACAAATTCACCAAAGCATATTGCATGTGTTGAACATGGTCTTTTAAAATAAACTACATTCCAGCAGAAAAAAGTAGCTACTGAGAAGTGAACTGTGACAAAATACCTGAAATAACCAGATATTATAATCCCTGCACTCTGGGAGGCTGAGGCTGGAGGATCACCATGAGTTTGAGGCCAGTCTGGGCCACATAGTGAGTTCAAGGCCAGCCTAGGTTACACAGAGAGACCTTTCTCTCTCTCTCTCTCTCTCTCTCTCTCTCTCTCTCTCTCTCTCTCTCCTCTCTCCATATATATATCTCAGGCATTGGAAGGAGAAAAGTTTTATTTTGGCTCACAGTTTTGGTGGTTTCAGTCCACGGCTGGTTGGTTCATGGAGTTTTGAGTTGGCTGATGGATTTTGAGCATCTGTACCATGGTACATGCTGGTGGAGTGTGTAGTGAAAGAAACTACCCACCTCATAGCAGCCAGAAATCAAAAGAGGACCACAAAAGGGGTTAGTGTCCCAACATCCCCTTCAAGGGCACACCCCAGTGACCTTTCTTCTAGGCCCTACATCTTCAAGATTTTACTGCCTCACTGTAGCACCATACCTGGGGACCAAATCCTTAACATATGCACATCTACAAGACATTTCACATCCAAACTACAACATGACTTTCAAAAATCCTAAGCTTTAGACCCTACTCATCTAAGCAAATCAGCTCAGTGAAAATAAAATCTGCAAGAGTGACATGACTTTCTAGAAAAAAATTTGTTGAAGCATGACAGGAATCCTGCATTCACATTTGATTTGCCAAAAGATGTTTGTTTAATTGTATCTCTTAGTTTTCATAAGATATTATATGGCACTTGGGGATGAGCCTAAATCTTGTCTTCTAGAGAGTGAAGAAACAAACAAAAACAAGCATGATGTATTTTTTTTTTTCAGTATTGCTTGTTTCAAAAATTGAGAGATTTTAAAATTACCAGCTATTTGAGTTTATAGTCTTTTCTGGCAATATAACTATGTATTTCTACATGGGAATAGAATCTTTTAACTTCCACACTACACCTTCTCCTAAAACACATATCTGTAGCTTATCTGTATCTATCTTATCTGTATCTGTATCTTATGTATATCAATCTATTTGTATCTATACATAGTTGAATATTTGCACTGCTTTTGGTGTAAGTTTCTGTATATTACTCTCCAAAATTTATATCTAATTTGCTACTTTTAAAAAATCATTTATTGGTTTTAAATTTTAACACTTTTCTGTTTTCCTTATGTTGTGCAAATCTAGTATAATTTGGAAAAAAATAAAGATGCAAGATTATTTGGGTGAAATGATGCCAGATGTTATTTGAATTTTGTAAGCCTTTGCTTTAAAGACTTGTGTTGCTAATTACTGAGCCTATGGCATTCAATTAATTCCTCTACCCATGGAGAAGGCACTCAGTTCATCTGCCCATTTTCTGTGAGTTTGGGATTCAGTTGAAAATTAGTTCACACGAATGAAAAAAAAATCCTGCCAAAGAGTCTCTGAGCACTTAAATTCCATGTTATACTCATCTGGACTGACCATGTAAACTTTCTCTCCAGTACATGGGCTTCCTGTCCTAGGGGGATCTTATGTTAGTACAACCAAGATTCATCTTCAGTATGATGAAATAAAACATCATCCCAGGATTAGAGAGTTTCTAAGTTGTTTTTGTCTCACTCATTCATTTAAAAAGATGAAACTAGGAAAAACATGTTAAAATGCTTTGATATAGTTTTATCAGGGTAATTTATTATAAGGATTAGAAAAGAGATTATTTTATTTCTTTTGAAGAAATTTTCATAATGAATCCCTCTGTGATCCTAATATTATTTATTGGTTACATGTAAACAAATGTATGTTCCAAAGATATGGAATTATGATTTTGGTAAATAACCATTTCCTGCACTTAGCTTCCCTTCTTACAGCTGGTTTTCACAGCATTTGAATGGGAAGGGGATGGGGGTTGTTGTGCCTACCTCAAGAGTGGACCCAAATGTAGGAACTTATTGAAGGTCAAAAAGTTTGCCCAAGTAGAAGCTTGCTAATGCCCTTGGTGAACTCTGGTTTTGGGTCACACTCATTGTTCCACTGTTTTGGGGTGGAGGAGGAACAAAAAATGGTACAACTCCAGTGTAAATGGCTCCCCTGCTGATGAGTGAGTTACCCACCTGATAATGAAATTCTCCTGATTCAGTGGACCACAGAGGATGTCAGATTGTTGGTCAGTCTATTACCTGAGATATTCCATTGCCAAATAATACTAATCACCTTATGATGTGGTCCTATGCAAGTGAGAGTTATGGTGCTTCCAACAGGCAAGACAGATAGTCATCCTCACCCAGCAAACTCAGAGATGTGAACAAGCAGGATTAAATCATCTGGATTTTTTAAGTGACAGACTTGAGACTCTAACACTAGTTCTTCTGATTCCAAATCTATATATCAGTATTCAGTCATAACAGTTCTCAGAGCCTCAGGTAAACAACAGGCACCTGAGAGAAAAATCAGTTGCTTTGGATCTATTTAGGGACAAAAGCAAAAATGCATTGTAGAGGTTAAATGTTAAAAAGAATCACTTTTTAGTTAAGGCCACATCATTCACCACACGGGGTCAGCAAACTTTTCTGTAAATTGTCAAACTGCAAATATCTCCAGGTTGGTGAGCCATACACGGTTTTTGTATGCTTTATACACTCTTCCTCCTCCTCTTTATCTCCCTGCTCCTCTGCCTCTGCATTCCATTCTCCTCCTTTTCTTTCTCCTCTACCATTTTGGCATACATTGGTATTTTGTACTGTTTTATATCACTTTGAAATTGTGAAAACCCATTCCTATTCCAAGGGTTGTAAGGCTGCAGGTAGAATTTGACCCCTATGTGGTATAGTTCATAAGACCACTAGACCAAGCAAATTCTAGAGCAACAAAGGATGATCTGTAATGCAGGTCTTGAGGGAGTACCTGGAATGCTCTTGCTCTGCAAGATTTATCATAAAAGCACACATCTTTAGCTCATGGAAATTTCACTGTCTGGACTCACTACAAATAGCCATCGCTATTTGAGTCTGCCTTTGACCAATGAGAGTCAAAGCAATGTTTGGCTTGCTACATAGACTATACACTTGGCACTTTCAAATTAGACCACTTAAAATGCTGATGGGTTATTTTCTTCCCCTTTGGAGTTGAGACTTGTGAATCTGTCATGAGGGAGTTGGACCCATAGCCAGAGTGAGAGCAGCAGCCTGCTTTTCATTCTCCTCTTGTGGCACCACAACTCTCAAAAATGTCACCAGATAAGACTTCATTTTTTTTTCCAGGGAAAAGAAAAGTCTTAAAGGCAAATTCTGGGATTGGCGATAAGTAAATGACCTAAGAAATTATAGATATTAATCAGAAGGTGGACCTACATAAATTAAGTTAGACAATGCCTGAGAACTTTTAACAAAATATGCCATAAAGGAAGTAAGACAAATAATTTATCAAAAGATTTCTGCTAGTTCACTCTTTTGGCATGAGAAACAGATTAGAGCTTTGAAGGAACTCCTTCCCTTTCCCCAGTTCACCTTGACTGAATTTCAATGGACCATTTTAATAGTCTGAGATGTTAGGACTCACGTGGCCCTTATAAATGCCAAAGGTTTCCAATAGTTAGTTTTGTGTTTAACATGTTTTTTCACTTTGAACCACAGAGTCAAACTCCAGTCCTGCCAGACCAATGATTATCCCTGAAGACGTGAAGCCTGCACCCCAGAAATAAGACTCTTGGGCACAATTTCCTTAGCTAAGTCTCAAGTATCTAGATTTTCAGAAGGGCACCAGCCTCCAAACCCTTGGTCTATCTTGGCAGATTTCTCCCTCTTTAGCTGACTGCTGGACATTTCAAGTAAGAGGTATGAGACCAGATTTCTCCACTGAGCTTTTCATGTGAGTTTTGACTACTGAAAATGTCAAATAATCAGCAGATATTTGTTCAACTTCTAGTCTGTAAAGCACACTTGTGGCAGGCACTGCTAAAGCAAAAACAGACTTAGCTCCCCCTTTCCACTACTAGAGATATAAGAAAAATAAACATACGGTAGAATAAACAAGTAATTGCTGGGCTTGGTGGTGTATGCCTGTCCTCCTACCACTCTGGAAGCTGAGGCAGGGGGACTCCTGCCTGCCTGGACTACATAGTGAGACCCTGTCTCAAAAAGCCATAAATAAATAAGTAAATAAATGAATAAATAAACTTGCAGTTAAATAACTCAAGATATGTTAGAAGGCCATGCATGCCTGACCATCACATGGGTTTATATGCTATAAATATTAATGGGGATTAAAGAGAGAGACTGTTGATTCATTCATTAATCATTTATTGGTATTTACATTAAGCTAGGCTTTTGGCTTCCTTATACATTTCCTTGAAATCCCAGATTCCTATTTCCATGTATGGACTTTAAAATGCATTTCACGCTCAACATCCTTTTAATGAACTTAGATTCCTTCTCTCCAAGGCTCCTGTACTTGTTCTCTTCCTGGTCTGAAGGAAAACCTGATCCTGCTGGACAGCCAGGGCAAAAACAACACAGCCAACATTTACTCCTTACTTTTTCTCATACTTTATGTTCACCTCACAAGCAAAACCTGCTGGCTGGAATATACCCAGAATGCAGTCACTTGTCACAACTTTGAGAAACACTCTATAGGTCTTTTGCTGGTACCACTGTAACAGATTCAATGGTCTACCTGCCCTCCCTAAATTTTTCTAGTCATTAGCCCTGTTACTCCCCTACTCAAGGCCCTCGGCAGCCAGGCGTGCATGGGTAATGGAGCACAGACTATTCACCAGGCACCAGTAGGCCCTTGGCATGCATTAATGTACCGAATTCCTACAGTAACTTTACCCAGGAGGTACTGCACTCTCTGCTTTATCAATGAAGAACTGGAGGCATAAGAAGGATGAGTCACTTATCAGAGGGATAGGTTCGTGAGTAGGAGAGAGAGGATTCACACTCAGACATGCTGGCTCCACAGCGCAGGCTCTAACCTCGGTGCCTGCTCCCCCTGGGCTGCCTTCTTCACTCTTGGACCATGTCCACCTCGCTTCGACAGCCTCTGGACCCTGCCATGATCTGTCCTCTTTGCTTCCCCTTCCGCTGCCTTCTTCTTAGTCATCTGACCCACGGGCCTCCCACTGTGCCTCTCAAGGTCAGGCCTCTGGACCGATCAGCTGGGCTGCTCCTTCTGGGGAGGGCACCTCTCCACAGCATGTGGCACAGCTGACCCACTCACCTCCATCTGTCCTCAAATGTCACTTTTTCAGAGAGGAGGACCCTGACCACCCTTCTGAACATCTTACCAATATAGCTAGGCACTGTTCTAATCCCTTCTCATATACTTTACTACACCCACATAACAGTTGTTGTAACTCATCTCCCATTCTACAGATGATAAAAAGAGACATGGAGATTTTAAAAATCACGCTCAAAGTCACACAGCAGGTAAGTGATAAAACCATGATTCCAACTTCAAATCTGTGAGTTCAGAGTCTGTGATCTTGCCAGAGACAAAAACAAAACCTTTAATGTATAAAATTTGGTGCCCAATAGGAACTAGGGAGGTAAGAAAGCAAAATCAAAATGCGGTCAGTAAGAAGATGATTGGCAGACACAGAAACACGAGGTTAAGAAGGGAGGAGGACAGCCTAGGTTGTCACCTGCCTGCCGCCCTGTGTGCCCCTCCATCGGAGCCGCCCGGAAATGCAGATTCCCAGGCTCCGTCCTGGATCTTCTCATAGAGAATCTTTCCGCCAGGAGCTCAGAATCTGAATGAGCTACATCAATAAGAACTTCTAGGGGAGTTTGAAACATTCTAAAAGTTTCAAAGCACTGTATTGGAAAAGAAGAAATATTCTATTGTTGGTTTTTTTTTGTTTGTTTTTTTTGGTTTTTCTTCGGTACCAGGAACCGAACTCACGACCTTGCGCTTGCCAGGCAGGCGCTTTTGCCGCTGAGCTAAATCCCCAGCCCCCAAGAAATATTCTATTGATTTAAGTTTGTACACTAAACATTACCATCCTAGTAAAGCACCTCTGTGACCACAAGACTTGCAGAACTACTTTCACCTTAAACCTAAGCAATTTAGAGATGATATCTTTGATGGTTTTCTTCCTTGGTGGATTTCAAGTATCTGGAACTGTTCTTTGCACACAGTGAGCCTGCAGTAAGTTACACGTGTGACCTGTGCAGGGTCCCAGAGGGAATTTCTGAGATGCATAATGATTCTGTAAGAGCATGTTTTACTCTGAGTGGTGCAAGATTTTTTTAAAATGAAAATCCATTTACTAGTTTTATGATTAGTATTTTCTTTGAGTAGGAACAGAATAGAAAGTACACTGGCTTTTGGAATCATTGATCCAAGTGTACTTTGTGGTGCTGGCATTTAGCAGTTATATGATGTTAACAAGATATTCAACCTCTATGAACCTTTCCTCATAAGGGAATTCATTAAAATTTTTGCAAAAGTCTCTGACAAAAGAATGCACATATTTACAGGGTGCCATGTGATCTTACAGTACATGTGTACATGGGGTAATGTTCATATAAAGATAAGCATATTTATTTCCTGAAACGCATCATTTCTTTGTGATTAAAATATTAAAAATTCTTCTAACTTTTTAGAAAAGTACAGTACAGTATCACTATAATACATTCTTTATGACTCCAATTGACATTAAAGGAATTGTATAAATTGAGGATCCTTGAAAAATTAAGGAATTACTATTAGGTAAATTCAAAATTTTTATTCTGAAATACATTTGCCTTCTTTGTAGCTAAAAAATTTCTTAATCTGTAAAATTAGAAAAAATTGATTATTTTGTTATGTAAAGTGGCATAAGCAATACACATAGCTATAGTAGGTTAATGTTATTATCAAGAGTTATACTTGTGGGCTGGGGATATAGCTCAGTGGCACAAGCGCCTGCCTGGCAAGTGCAAGATCCTGAGTTCGATCCCCAGTACCGCAAAAAAAAAAAAAAAAAAAAAGAGTTGTAAACCAAGATCTCTTTGACCTTTGAACTGTCTCACATCTTTCTACAACTTAATTTATGAAAACTTACAGGACTAATGAGTGTGCCACTCTTCTTACTTAGTGTTTCTACGTAGAGATAACCATTGTTCCAAATTCAAGTGCAACATTGCTTTTTAAAAAATCAAACACTGCTTTGTTGAAGTTGGCATGGAATGTTTAGCTTGGTATTCTGTCACTAAAAAGTGCGGCCTAAGCCCAGTGACTTTCATTTGAAAACAGCATTCACAGGTCCTTTTCATTCATTATTTACTACATCCTTGATAGATGAACCTTGATATTGAGACAAAAAAGTCAATTGTGCTGAAATCACTCTGAGGTCAGTATCTCCCCAAGTTTGGAAACTTTAACACATATAGGTGTATATCCTAACAGGGGATTTCAGTGACTAAGCAGATCTATTCCTAACCTAAAGTTAGGAAAGACTCTATTCTCTTCTTTTTTCCTCCTGATCAAACAGTTGCACAAAGCAAAAGCAAGAGTGTTACAATGAAGGCACAAGCTCCCAAAAAGGTCATTTAGCAAGTGGCAAGAAACAGCTTTCCAAGTAAAACACCACGCAGTCCACAACACTCTCAATATTTGATGTTGACTTTATACCTAAGTGAAGCATTTTAAAACAACATTTCTGTGGCAGAGTTAGAAATAAAAGTCCCAGATACCTTGAAGCTAGAAATCTACCAACACCTAGAAAACTTGAAGTAAGAATATCCATTTGAACTTTTTCTTTTTTCAAATCAGAGTTATAATATAAAATTCTCTTGGCTCCAAATGTTATTTTTTTTCTGCAGAAAAGTTAACAAGGCAGAAAACTCTAGGCAGAAGAAATATTCTGATAACCCAATAGACTGCACACTTTCCTGACAGATGTGAGAGAAAGAAAATCAGCTCTTCCAATGGTAGAAACAGTTCAGAGAGTTTTGTGCAGCTTTCCCCCCAAAACACAACAAAGTAGAAAACTCTAGGACACATGTATCTTTATCTAAAGCTGAAGACCTTCACCCCGCCTGAAAAAAAAAAACCCTCTCTAAATTGCAATGTCTGTATAATAACAGCTCAATCAAGGAAGGCTGCTTTGCCAGGGATACAGTACCATTATGATGAGGGTTCTGGGTCTACTCATTTCATCGTCACTTTCCAGAGGCACAGTTTCGTGGGATGGTTCCTCCTGCCGTCGTCTACAAATGTGTGGACAGCTCCTCTGGACCACAGAGCGAAAAGCTTGCAGCAGAACAATGCTGGCAGTGCAGCCCATCGCTGCATCCTGGAGCCTACAGAATAACTTCTATGTTGATGCTATGCTTGAAAAACAGTGGCTCCTTGTCCCTGAGCACAGCCTACACTGCAGCTGCAGCCAGCAAACCCTCCAATCACTTCCTTGAGCTCTGATCATCTGATCACGGCCAAATAGCTTGGATGCAGAGATGGGAAAGATTTGATCCACGGAAACTGAACACACTTAAGAATATCAGAGCATTTTGCCCAGAGAGTATTGCTCAATCGTTTTGAGAGGCTGTTTTCTATTCCTTACAATGACACATTTGGATTCCTGCTTTACAGATTTGGAGAAATGTATCTGTTCCACTCAGACACATAGATAGTAGATCACTATTTTTCAAATTAAACAACTGACAATCCGACTTTATACTGACGTTTTTTCCAAAGCAAGTCAGCATCATAGAAAGAGTGGAAATCATTGTATTTTTAAAAATGCAAATACTTCCTGAAGGAAATTTTGGTAGATACTTCATTAAGTAAATGGCTGGGATTTTACTTTTCATAGTTCCTAAGTTCCAGAAATTAAACAGGCTCACGCAAAATGCAGATTATCTTGAATCAATGCGATTTATCAAAAGTATGCACACGTTAACCAAACCCTTGTGAGAGGCATCAGTGTTCCCCTGAGATTTCTTTTCAATAGCATGGTTGTTCTGTTCCCACACATGCAATTCTGCAGCCTAATACATTTTTATATTTACATAGGCAGCCAGCGGCGCTGAAAATATCTCTATCACTAGGGTCACTCAGTGCAGTCTGCCAAGCTGACCTCTCAGGAAAAGCAGCTGCAAAGCATTTTAACATCCTGTCAATGAGAACTCAAGGCTTCGTTAAGGACTTTGAGGTCTTTGGTAGTTAAGAGTCTAGTATTCCCTGACTTCTGCGAGACTAGTCACTTAGGAGGAACCAGAGAGGGATGATTAGAAGTCACGTGACCCAACTGGATTGGCCTCAAGATCTAATGGTATACTGAAAGAGAATAGGACAGCAGGGGATACTTGCACTAAAAATATCTCTTGGAAAATGGATTTTGCTTACATGTGGGGAAAGCATGAAATCCCCAGTAGGATTTTCAATGTTGGGATCTTTTTGCCAAGCTAATTCTTTCAGGGTAACTCTCAGAGATTTTAAAGGGAAAAAGGTTGTCCTTAGTCTCTGGGCTCCGCAGAGTGTAGGGTGCTGCGGGAAGTTCAGGGCAGACTGTTTTGCTGTAAGGTGTGGCCACCTCAGCAACAGGAAAGTCACTTTCACAGAAGCATCTAGCCCGATGCTCAATTAGGCACTAATTGCTCAGCGATTTGTCACAGCACAGTGTCGTTTTAATTGGTAGGTTTGCCAAGGAAGTAAAACGTGTTCTTTTTTGCTCCCCTTTTTCAAGAGGCACTGGCTGCCAGTAGTTTTTCATCTCTCTCTGTTTTGAGCAAACATATTTTAGTGCTGCTGGAAAAAGAAGAAAAAAATGCTAATGTTGCTGGCAAGTCCCTTACTTCCTCCGGACCTTTTGTCAGAGTGCCCAGGGCGCTAATCTAAACCATTTTTACTCCAAACAACTGGGACATTTACTGAAGAGAGGCTACAATTTAGCCTGTCTGGCTTATGTGTATTGAATATCTATATATAACAGTATCCACCAGAGACAAAAGTACAGAGTGGGCTTTGGTGTTTATGCATGTGTCTTTTCAAACAGGAGGGTTGCTCTGAGGCTCTCGGATGGTCCCTGTCCAGCCCACCCACTCAGTCCCATGCACACCACATATCACTCTCCGGTAGCTTCCGTAGGTTCTGATCATCTACGCAGGAGCACATGGCTCCAAGGCACCAAGTGGGTGGTGGCAAACGCTCGGCCACACCTCTAGCTCCAGTGGGAAACTGGCAGGGGAAGAAAACAGCACTCCGTACACACCTTGGGCCTGGCAGAGCAGAGGCACTTTATATACCAAACTCCTTTCTAGCTACCTTGCTAAATCTGGCCAGCCCTCTGGGGTGGCATTTGGAGTCAGATGTTTTGGCATATGTCAGTGTCTTTAGGGAAAGAAATGAGATGCTTTCTAGCTATTAGAGGCCTGTTTTCATTGATCCTTCCTTGTCTCCAAGGAATTCACCCCTGCTGTTGATGGGCGGCGAGGGAACTCTCTTCTCTCCCCCTCTTTGTCTCCTCTCTTCTCTCCTCTTTCCTCTCTCCCTCTCTCCTTCTGTCCCTCTTTCCCTGCCCCTCTGTCCATCTCCTCTCCTTAGTCTCTGTTACCAAATTAAGGGAAAATCCTGGAATTACTTTCTTTGGAATTCAACACATACCACAGTTATCCAAGAAATAAAAAGGAGAAGAAACAGGACATAAAAGTGTATCATATTTTCCAACTTTATCTTATGAAAAATTTCAAACATGCATCAAGGGTGCAAGAAAGGATTTGGGTGCTAATCTCTAAGACTTACATAGCGAATTAAAGGGGGGTGGGGAGCATAGCATTCTCATATTTGGCATATGCACTGATACACAGAAAATATTTAAAAATGGGGTATTAAATTCTTCAGCAAAGCCCGTTGTTTTTGTTTGAACTGTTAATAAAGCGAGCCATTAATTAGGTCTCTACACATGAATTGTGCATGGCCTAGCCAAAAAATAACTTTTGGAGACTTTTCTTTGCTTTTTTGTCTGCCTCCTTCCCCTCGCTGGGTCTTATTTCATTATTCAATACAACACTGATTAAATGGCAAGATTTTTAATGTATTGTCCTAGATGTAGAAATAATGTCACTGACAGTATATAATGCTAAATTTTTTAAAGAAGTATGGGAAACTAGATTTTATTCTGGATTGTTAAACATATGTGACATTACTTCATCTATCTATCTATCTATCTATCTATCTATCTATCTATCATCTATCTATACCTGCACTCACCACTTGTGAAATCCTAAATTCACACACAGGGAAAAGCTCTCATGTTTCAGGGTAGAGATGGTCATGTTCATGTTACTAACGTAGTTTTAGTGAACACAGGACATGGAAGAGGGAAGGGAGATGCTCTCTGCAAGTCAGTATACCAGGGAAAAAGATAAGTTAGAAGCTTTAGCAAATATAGGGAGAGCAAAGAGCAGGAAAAAAATAATGAAACAACCATTTTTTAAAAATCTGCAAAATAGTCTCAAATACTAGGAAGGCTGTCTCAGTGGACTACTCAGGCTGTACGATCATCCCTTTCCAAGAAGTCCAAAGAAATGAATGTAGTTTTTAGAAAATTCGTCTAAATTTTTTGATGTAAGAATTACTTAACTCTAGGTACAAATACTTTCACCACTGGGATAGGCACATGCAAAAGTGGTTTTTTTTTTTTTTTTTTTTTTTTTTTTTTTTTTTTTTTTTTTTTTACAGTGGGCAAGGAAATGCATGTTTAATTTAAATAAATAATGCCTATTGAAACTTTGCTAAATTATGTAAGAGCTGTAGATTTAAATCTATATATCTAATGTATCTTTGAGATATAGCTAAATCTATCTTGACCATCTCAAATTGATCAATGGTTGGGCAGGATAGAGATGATGTCCATGTTATTCTTCCAAAGGTCCACTGCACTTGGTCTTCTCCAGTGGAGGACACTGTCTGGCTCACAGAGTGAGGGCTTTTGCTGCATTCTATAAGGTGTCAGCAACACTCAAATCCTAGCTCGAATATTTTGCTTACATTGAATATTTTAATTGTGAAAGGAAGCTCAACAAGATCAGCCTTAAGTGTTTTTTGGAACTGTTTATTTCACTGCTTCACCCATGGTGAATCTTTGTCCATTGTTTCATGACTTCAAAGAGGTCATGATTAGAACTTATTTAGGAAGAGAAATCTATGGAAAGGCTGAGCTATGGAGAGGAGCAAGTTGTTGCTTCGAACCGTGTGCCCCTAAAATGCATATGTTGAAGCCTTGACACCCAACATGGCCATCTTTATAGATAAGATCTTTAAAGTAGTAATTTAGTGTTGACTGAGGTCATGATAGAGGGGCCCATAATATACTAGGGCCCATGTCCTTATGAGAACAGACACCAGCACCTCCACTTCACCTCATCTTTCTCACTCACAATAAAGAGGTCATAGAAATGGAGAGGCCAGTGGTGTACAAGGCAGAAGAGAATCCTTTCCAGAAACCAACCCTCATGGCATGTAGATCTTGAATTTCCCACTTCTAGGACTGTGAGAAAATAAATTATTGTTGTTGAGACCACCCAGTTTGTGGTTTTTGTTACAGCAGATTGACTTGAAGACCTTGCCTGGGAAAACCATATTCCAACAGCGAAGCCACTAATGTATGAGCTGTCAGTTCTCTAGAAAAAGATTCTCAGTCCCTTTGGGCTAGACTCACCCCTGTTCTCAAAAAGCAGAGGTTCTGAGTGCCTTGGGAGGATGTCTGTCCCCATACCTGCCTGCCCTTGGGCCAGCAGAACATGGCTTCTCCACACAGGGTATCAGAGGTCCTGACTTTTAGTACAAGGTGGTGGATGTTGTGTATTCTCTTACCTCTTCCCTTCACATAGCAAGGGAAATTGCCAGAAGCAAAATAAAAGGGAATATATGAATTATAACAATGAGCTATACAGTATGGTTGGAGGTGGGATAACTTTAGCAGATGAGAATTTCTGAAAGATGAAAATGATCATAACTACACAGATCAACAACACAAAGCAAAGGCTTCAGGAGGGACTTATATACACAGGAGGAAGACACATCACACAGAGCTACTTCTCCTCTTAACAGAGGCCAGGCAGCACTCCCAGCCTGAGGAAGCAGACACTGGCGTGTTCTGTTCTTGCACAGTCAGTACACGAAAGTACTGGACACAGCTCCTTAGGTTGGTGCATCAGACCTCAGAGAAGCCCTCTGGTTATTTTGGCTTTGGCCATAGGGCAGGGGCCTGTCCCTAGTTTGCCAGAAGTCTGGTTCATGCACCTGAAATCAACCCTATAGCTGGCAGGCCATGAGCACATCCTGTTAGCCCAACATTTAGGAAGACTGAGACAGGAGGACCACAAGTTCAAGCCCAGTGTGAGAAACCTGGCAATTTAGTGAAACCCTGAATAAAATAAAAACAAAATTAAAAATGGGCTGGGGATGTAGCTCACTCAGTACAAAGGCCCTTGGCTCAGTCTCTAACACTGTGTGGAAAAACAGAGGGAGCTTGTCCATCATGTGAAAGGGCGCCCTCCAATGTCCATCCTTCCTCTGGTCCCAGAGTCAGCTGGAGGATAGAGAGCTTGACTTACATTTTGGTTAATTTATAGAATAACTGACAGGACACATGATTAATATGTACTAAGAAATATGACTCAAGTCTAACCAGATCCTTTCCCTTAATGGCAGCCTGGTGGCAAAGGCAGCCAGTGAAGCATGGTGGGCAAGCTCACAGCGAGCCTCCTAGTCAGGCAGACTGTCACTGCAGCAAGGCTCTGCCATGAGGAAGCTGCGTGTTCTTGACAGGTCACTTACCCTTTCTGAGCCTTGACAATGACCCATTTGAAATGGGACAGCTGTTTTCTATCTGCAGAATAATGGTGGAAAGAGAGTAACTGAAAAGGCCAATGTTAGTTATGGTTTAGATTGAGAACATCCCTCAGATACCTCATGGGCTCGTAGGTGGGACTTCTGGAATCACTGTGATGATAGACATGACCTGTTGTTCAAGAGGGGGTCTAGCTGCAAGAGGCAGGTTACTGGGGACCTGACCGGAGGGGCACCTTTCCCTCGCTGCTTCCTTTCTTCTCTCTTTGCTTCCTGGTCACCATGATGTGAGCAGTTTTCTTTCGCATAAGCCCTTCCACCACGACCCATCTGGCTTGGAGCCAGCTAACTACGGACTGAAAATCAGAGCCCAAATAGACCTCTTCTCAATGAAGGTGTAGGGGTTGAGCATTTTGTCCCAGCAGTGAGAAGAGTGACTGAGACAGTCAATGGAGTCCCTGTACCAAAATAAACATTCAGCGAACAAGTGTGATGTCTCCTCTGCTAATGGAAATAATGGATGTTTGACCTCTTTCTCTTGAATTCCAGGCCAGTTTGAAAGTGATTCTGTCTTGGAGGAGCCTCACCATAGGCTTTGACGCAGAGCACCTTACTCAGTCCTTATCACTGCACCCCTGGGGTACCTGTCTACAAGCCATAAAGTCCTCACTGATTTAATCCTTGCATTAATATTCCACTCTCAGTAAGACGTAGACTTGTGCTAACTGTTCACTATAACTCTTGCTTCTACCTTGTAATAGGTTCTTAATGCCTAATAATCACAGTGCTGAGTGCTCTAGCTGACCCCCCACCACACAGTGCTTACTACGTGCTATACATAGTTCTGATGAATATTTACACATACAGACCCACTTATTCCTCCCCTGGAGACACCATTCTGTCTGCCTGCATTGCAGTTGAGGAAATGGAGGCACAGAGAATTAAATGGCTTCTTTGCAGAATCACAGCTCCAGTAAGTAGCATAATCAGAACTTGAATTTAGCCCCATAATCAGTTTGTCACCAATTCTGAATGTTAAGTATGTGTCAAGTAAACCATCTACCTTCCAAAGTGAATTTACACAAGAAAAAAAAAACCAAAACAAAAAACAATCTTTGGTATGTAGCAAGATGTGGAAGGAAACCCTGGAAAATACCTTTTCAGAATGATCTATCCCCCACAGGAAAATGTGTAACTCTTCCTTGATGGTAGTTTCAGAGGGGAGCAAGTAGTCTTAGAAGATTTCTTTGAAGTGATGATTTAAACTGAATTTTGATGGCAATTTCAAGCACTGTTAAATGTAATAGATTTGATAGGAAAAAAATTTTAAAAAGTGCTATCTTCACTGTGAAAAACGTTCACTGGCAGGAAAGATTCAACTGTCCAAGTTGGATATCAAAGCACATACAATTGAAATGTGGAAACATGATTGTCACCATTTGTAATTCGCTGTTGATCCTGCATCATATAAGATAATGTTCACCACCACAGTGCTTCTAGAAAAGAGGCCCTGGAGAACTGGATGACAGTGTTGGACATATCTCTGTTGTAGAAGGAGCCAGCCAGTTATCTTGCTGGGACAGTATGAGGATCTGGGAATGACTACCATGTTAGTGGGAGATCAACTACCCTGCTATCTTTTTCCACCAGCTGAAGTATTTTCTGTATTCTCTGCTAAATTGTGTGATGGCAGACAATCTGGACATGAAGGTAGGGCTTTAGAAACCCTCATTTGCTCATTTCTACTGTAGTATTGTCTTTATAAAGGGATCCACTAAGCACCTGTGGAATGGATGAATGAATCAGTTGGTAGTAAAGAGAAAATCATCACCAACATTACAAACAAGCGCTTAATCATTTGGGGCTCCTTTGTAAATTTTTCATAGATTCAGCAATTGTTCCTAAGCAAAAGTGATCCAAAGGAAGAGACTCCCTCATAGTTTAAAAACAAATGGAGATTTAGTCCTAAGTCAAGTAAAACTGGGTCACAGGATTTGTTATTTTCCAGGGTAGGGATTAGTGGAAATCTTTTTCCTTGTCTATTTCCAGATGGGTAAGTCTCCTCGTGTAGCAGCATGGTTAAATGGCTGGGAGGAAGTTCACCAGGGCCTTCTCAGCTGGGGAGAGGACAACACAACCCAGTGAAGTGATTCTCCCAAAGGCCCAGTGGCCCTCTCAACTCACTTCTGCATCTCTTCTATACTGAATTTACTCAAGAACCTGGGACATAAATCTATTTCAAGGACAGGCCATGATCTCTTTTTTCCATATCTGTCATTGGTATCCTTACCTTTCAGTTTCTCTTCTCTGAGAAGAGACTTAATTACTGAGGCCTCCACGTTGCAGTCATCGTTTGTCACATACTGCCATTTATCGAGCCATACAATGAATCACACTGGAAACAAGCACATATTCTTTCATTTAAAAATACAGGTGCAATGGCCAAGCCCTCCTTTATCTTCATGTCCCCACCTTTGGCATCAGTGCAACTCAAAAGCAGGCCATTCCTTTGTTGATACACTTAGGTGCATCAGAAAATTACCCCCTTGCCATGTTGGCTTCCTGCAGAGTGCGTGGACGATTTATATGTCCCATTAATATTGTATCTCATGCTTCTAGTGTATTTATATTTGATCCAACCGTTCTCAGTTCATAACTGATGTTTCTTATACTTAATAGAAGGTAGTAGAGTGTGGCAGCTGGGCAAAGGATCAGGAATCAGGTCCAGAATTTGAATTCCTGTTGAGCCACTTATTGTTTTGAGCAAAAATTCTAAACCTCAGTTCTTTCACGTGTGAAATGATGATCCCAGAGGTTCTAATTCCCAGGTCAAATTATCAGCCCAGCACTAAACACAAAGTAGTCAGTACAGTTAGTCACTACTGGAGAAGAGATGATCTAAGGATTTTCAGATAATTGCCTTCTCCCCACCTTGTCCATAAGTGGTATTTTTAATCTTGTTTCTCTTCCCTATCCAGTTACACAATGTTCCCTGGGTACTGGGGCAGTGGTGGTATTGGGCATGTCTCTGTGCTTTGAAGTTAAGCCCCCTTGAGAACATGACACAAGTTCCATAACCCCTTGGTAATCCATTTCCATGAGCAGAAAAATTGAAAATAATACACCAATACTCATTTATCCCAAAGTCTCTCATTTTGTAACCTCAACTATTCTTGATCACAGCCTGGTCCCTGGGAGAAACAGAAACAATTTCTACAGAGCCAAAAAGAGATGGCACATGTTTCATTCCAGGAAGCTTAGGGGAGTGGCTTGGAGAGAAGGAACTCATAACATCACTGAGCACAAAGTCACCTTAACGCAGGATTACAAGATGCTGCTGAGTTAAATTTGCAATATCTCTTGATCAAAAGCAATGCAATTCTGACCAGTCTTGGTCCAGGGGAAACAGGGAGCAGCTAATTAGAATTGGGAGGATGTCCCTTTGGCAGGCTGCTGTGTTGACACATTTCTTCAGGGGATTGTGGTGATTGGGGCACTAAGCCAGTCCACCCAGATTCAGCCCCACTGGGCTCAGGGCTGGGTTTCTTGTGGAAGTAAAGGTACACTGGCCCGGGTGGCACCTAAGTGGTGACTCCCAGCAATGAACATGAGCTTTGAAGTTGAAGAGATCTGGGAGTATTAGTTGCAAAATTTAAATTCTCTAAGCTTTATTTTCTTCAGTTGTCCAAAGAGAGTAAGATAAACCCTTCTGCAGAGTTGTAATGAAGACAGTACAAAACCTAGTCATAAATAGTAGATGGTATCCTTCTTATACTACTACTATTAACACAACTGATCTTGTTATCATCACTGAGATTCTAAGTGCCAGAGAAGGAGAGTACCAGTCCAGCAAGTCAAGGCTGAAAGCCAACAACTGCAGTCCTGTGCAGACAGTAACTCAAACAAAAGAGGGAGCCTTGGCACCAGAATGAGATGGCAAGGCTGAGTCTGGGTGGAGCAGGCAGTGCTGTTGGCTTTTCACCAAGTGATGGGCCCCAGTGCCACACTGAGTGAAGCTGACTTAAAGTTCTGAGCCACCTACAGCATGAAAGGACAGAAGATGAACAACACAATAAAAATAGAAAGATAGATGCAATTAATACCTGCAATATCTGTGACTCATCTGTGTTGGGGGCCATAAACACCATGAAGATCTCTATGAATTACATAGAGTTACAGCCCTGTGCAAGAGTGAGGGCTTGCACAGTGACACAGATGGACCCAGGGAAGTCAAACAGCATCCAATGGACATTGTTTAGGGGCAGAGAAATTCTGTGTAATGTTCCAGGCAGAATTTCCCCTGATGGCTGATTTTAAAGCTTTAGTGATTAAATTGGGTAAATTATGTTATTTTCATAAGTTAACTATGTGGAAAACAGGCTCAGATGATTCTGGGTAAATGAGCTCACGATTGTACTTTCACTCCTTGTTCTAGTTCATTTCTCATGTTCATATTTTTCCCCCCTTGAATCGTGGTGGGCATTAACCACCCACATCCTAAACATTCCAACTGAAATGCAGTTTACAAAAATCATGCATTGCTTTCCAAACATGAAAATGGCAGTTTTTAAAGTCATTTGCAAACGTTCTTTCTAAATCAATACAAAAGATGAAAAGGAGGATGTCAACCTGTGCAGGGCTCAGCGTTGCTAGGGCTCAGGGAAGGAACCCAACCTATTTTCTGAGAGTCGGTACAAAGCGCCCAGCTCAAGACTTTAAAAGGAAATGAGGACTAACCAAGGTTTAAATCTAATGGAAACAGGAAGGATAGGCTGAAATTCAAAGTATTAATCTGATAAGATAATGATCAGCTTCTTTTTAAAATCTAAACTGCAGGATGTGAATTCTTAAAGGTTGTGTTTCCATTATCTCCAGTTTACGCTTCTGACAAATGAAGCAACTGCCTTGCATTGTCTAAGAGAACTTGTGCAGCCTTCATTTGGGTGATGGGTGGGAACGTGAGTTGTGGGGGTTGGGGCTATGACACCAATTAAGGCTTTGGACAGGGCTCCTCACCTCTCTACAGGAAAGTCTGCTTGCCCATACAAGTGGAGAGTGTTATGGTTTAAATCAAAAGTGTTGTACGAGAGCTCTATTGCCAGTGCAGCAGTGCTCAAAGGTAGGGCCTAGAGGGGTGACTGAGTTATCCAGCACTAACCCATTGACAAGTTCATAGCTGAATGGGCTATTAGGATATGGGGCCAAGTTGGAGGAAGTAGGTCACTGGGAGCATTCTTTTGAAGGGTGTGTCTAGTCCCTGTCTCCTTCCTCTGTGGCTGTCTTTCTTCTCTCAACTTCCTTCCTGCCATGAGGTGAGCAGCTTTGCTCCACAACACCCTTCCACCAGGACATTTCTGCCTGGGGCCAGTTAACCATGTACTGAACCCTCTGAAACCGTGAGCCAAGTTAAAACTTCCAAGTTGTGGACATCAACTACTTCATGCGAGCAACAGGAAGCTTATAAATACAGAGAGTGAGAACAGACAGCCTCAGGTTCCTTCTAGTTTTCAGGTCCAGATTCAAGGGATTTCAGGGTGGAAGTGAAGATAGAAGGAGTTGCTGGTATATACCATGTTCCCCTGTGTAGGGCATGAGCAGCATGTGTTGATAATGCTGTGTTTTGCCTTTGCTATGATATTTTAAAAATATAAACTATAATTTCATTGTGAGGATAAGGTTACTACTGTTGTAACTTTATCTGGATTGTATTTTTAAGTATCTTTAAAATTTAAATTGACATAATATTTACATGCATTTATGGGGTACAGTGATGTGTGTGTGTGTTGTATAATGTGTAGTCCTTATATCAGGGTAACTGACATATTTATCCTCTCAGACTTTTATCATTTATTTGTGTTGGAGCATTGAAAATCTTGCTGCTTTAAAATCTATAATTCATTGTTGTTAACCATAGATTCTCTGCTATGTGTAGACCTTTAGAAGTGGTTCCTCCCATCCACTGCACCCCTTCTCCCATCCTTTTTGTGTCCCTGCTCCCAAGTCTCCTGTTTATTTTTTAAAAAGCTGCAGGGGAAACTTTTAGCAGTCTGGGCAGAGGTGGGAGCACTTGGAAGAACTGGGGTGAAGTGGAAAGAACTGGAAATGAGGTGGTGTAAAGAGAGTCAACCAAACCCAAGTCTTGTACTTGGAGATGGAGTGACAGGGTGGAAACCGTAGAGTTTTCTCCTGTCTTCTCCCTGCTCTAACCCAGCCCTGTGGAGACCAGAGTAACCCCAATGAGCTGTTCTGGAGAGACAGCAAAGCCTCATGGAACAGCCTGATGAGGGCATTAATAAGAAGACTCAGCTGATCTCTCTGCAGGTGTGGTCGTATGGCTGTCCACAGACCTGCATTTATCTTTTCCTGGATACGAGACTTCTTGGTAAATATCTTGTGGATTTTTCCCCACATTGGTGAAATAAGGATAATAAAAGTATATTATTTAAGTTGGTTATTTGAAGTGAAGAGTAAATGCAATAACTTAAATGAAATACTTAACACAGTACCTGGGATATAGAAAGAAAGGAGTAGAAAGAGAAGCTTAACAATACATGAGTTTGACTTAGCAATGTCCATAGCTCTAACCACTCATCAAGTGAGTCAACCGTGCTTTGAATTCCTGCATGACACTAACAGTCATAGAAAAACAGAAATTCTCCTGTACAGGAAGATATTTCTGAATCCTTAAGCATTTTGGAACAGAAGAATGCAAGGGAGAAGGCAGGATGTTCCTGTTTACTCTTTAGTCACCGTACTGTTACCTTGTTTTCTGTTCAAGTCCAGAAATGAGTGAGAAGGAGACTCAACATTTCATAAAGATTTGGATATCCCTTTCTTACCTCCACCATCCAAGCCCACTCTACAAAGCCACAGAGTCAAGATGCCTCAGGGCAAAACTGAAGTTAAAGTGGAGATTTTGTTTATGACCCCTGGTTTCTAGGGTAAGGGAGCAGACAGCTCAGCCACCATGTGCTGCTACTTCTCCCTTGAAAATCCCTAATATATGGATACACAGTGAATTTCTCAAATACAACTGCATGTGTTCTCAGGTCTTTATAAATATATGTGTGATTGAGATATAGCTATTATACCTTTTGAAGGAAATACAAAGTATCTAAATGTAACCTTAAAAAACAGCTGATCCCCACCCAATACAAGGAAGAAGACAAGCTTATAAGTACGTGTGAGCTTTTAAAAGCTCTCTGAAGTTAACAATATGCAATGTATTAATTATTGCTATGCTCTTATTATCTTGTTTTGAAATTCTGTTTAATTTTTTTCTTCTTTTTATAATAAAAGGATCACAGCTTGACACCACAGGTCTACCAATAAAATAGTCACATGTTAGATCATTTTGAAAGTCATATATGACTCATTTTATTGTTTGTTTCTTTTGGGGCTGTGGATGGAACCCAGGACTCTAGCACTGAGCTACATCTCTCAATTTTTCTTTTAAATTTTGAGACACGATCTCACTAAGTCAATAAATTCCCCAGGCTGGGTCAAATTTGCAATCCTCCTGCCTCAACCTTTCAGCGTGCTGGGACTGCAGACATGTAGCATCACACCTGGGTAAGATTCATTTTTAACAGAATAGCCTGTCAGTTTATATTATACTATCTTTGTAAAAGCAAATCATGATATAAGCTTAAAAATAAGCTTTCACCATGTCATCAGAGTTAGTATACGAACCAAATAAGGAAAACTTCAGCAAGAGTCAGCAAGGATTTGGAAGTTAGGCTTTTCTCTCAGAGCTTCCTTGGTCATCTTTAGTGATTTAATTCACTACTGTCCTTCTTCACACCTCCCTGGGGGACTGGTGTGAGAATTACATGAGATAATACCTGTAAAGTCTTGGTAAGGTGCCGGGCAGTACTCAGAGATCATAAGTGCCAGCAACTATTGCCCTAAGATAATTGCACTACTAATTTCTATTAGTTCATTGAAGGGAACAGTTAGTGCTTATATTGTTTGATCAATTTTGCATGCCTGTATCTGGCAATCTGAGCAACAACTTTAAAGATTATGATATGCAATATAATAACATTGTTATTTCCTATCATCTTGTTATGAAATTCTGCATCATTTTTATTGTTTCCTCTTTAAAATAAAGCAGTGGGAAACACTGCCACTCAGAAGGGTTCATTATTTTATCTCCAGGTATCAAAGATGAAAGTCAGTGCTCAAGACAAATCCATAGCAACGCTGCCTCTTATTATCGTGTCTGTCTTAGTGTGGCATGACAAGTAATCATCACCAGTAATAGCTACTGAAAGCCTCCTGAGGAGACATCAGTGGAACACATCCAGTGTCAGCAAACAAGAACTTCCTTCCAAGTGTCTGTTCCCATGTATATGCAACCTCATTCTTCTACCTAAATTCTGAAGCTCTCCCTCTAGTTTACAAAGCGGATCCACACCCACACCACTGCCCCTCACACACAATGTATGAATAAGCTTGGTTAGTTCTGTATTGATGAATAACCCGGTACTCAAACCTTAGAAGCCTTAGAAAATAAATATTAATTATCCCATAGTTTCTGTGTGCCAGAAGTTTGGGATTGGCCCAGAGGAGTAGTTCCTGCTCAAGGTATCTTCTGATTAGGTGTTGGCTGGGCTCACAGCGGTCTGACGTCTACAGATTCCCCCTGGCTCACCCATGTGGCTGGGGAACCCGAGCTCCTCAGCAGGTACACCTCACCGCAGGGCCGTGGAATGTCCTCATGACATGGTACTTGGCTGCTTGTGGAGCCAGTGACCCAAGAGAATAACGTGCAATGTCTCTTCTGATTTCATGTAATCAGCTAATGAGAACAAATACAGTGTATTCAATAAAGCGCTATCTATTTCAGACTCATGCACAGAAATGACTTTTTCAATTCTAAGTTCTGACTAGTTCGGATACTTTTGTGAAACCTTGTGTTGTGTATCCCCGAAAGACTGGTGCACAGCCCAAGTGTTCCCTGAAGGTGGCGCCCACTCCCTCATCATGGGACAGAACTAAGGTGAACCACTTAGCGTAGCTTAGCCAAGCAAGGAATCACCAACTGATAGAGTGAATGGTTAAAGAAATGCGTGCAGATCTCAGTGAATTCCTTGGTATTTAGAATGTGGTTGTGACAGAGATGCGATGTATGACCAGCTACTCTGGAACACAGGGACAGGCTGAGACTACCATGTTGTGATTTACACCCATGGCTTCCTGTCTGTGCCTATTTCTATTTAAGGACCAACTTATCCTCTTGCACCTGGCTGCAGACTGGTGTGTCACCAAAGGGAGTGTCAGGGATTGGTAGGGTGCTACTGTTAGTTAAGAGAGGAAGTATGCTCGTGCATGGGTGACCAAGCATGATTAACTGTGAATCTCAGAAAAATTCTCTTATTTTCAGCATGAGTAAAGTGACCATTGTTGCATTTTTGGCTCTTTTTGTTGTTTTTTTAAGAGAAAGTGATGTTTGTTATCAGCTTGAAAAATTTTTAATGTATAATTCTCACACTCTTGGCCATCAACTTGCCTCAGTGTACAAAAAGACACTGGTTATTCAGTTTCTGTCCAAAAAAATCTATTTGTGAAAGTGAACTTTTATATGATACATGTGTACTTAAGCATTTTAGACCATTTCACAATTGACACCATTTGCTTCAGTGAAAACGCTGGAGGGGGTAGTTTGAATAGATGAGTAAGTTGTCCAAAATTTATTTTATCTACCATTGCTCATTCATAAAAGGCTAGCTCCTGCTCTTGTATTAAACTGCTCAATTCTTCTGTACCTCAAAATACACTTTTCTGAAGTCTGCTGTGTACTCAAGAAAGGCCTTTCATCCCTCGCACTGCTGCCTGTGTGATCACAGAGTCTCCAGCGAGGCACAGTGGGGCCCGGTGGCTACTGAGGTGCGCACGGGGGTGGAAGAGGATGAGCTGGCTGGTGTGACACAGCATGGTGGAACTGACAGAGGATAAGAAATGAGTCTCACGATGCCAGGTATCCACTCAAACTTGCAAGGGACTAGTGACAATGGATAAAGAACGTCTCTGTGCTTTGCCTGCAAAATGAGGAAAATAAATGTAGCAATGCTCAGGGTGACCATATAACTGACCATCCAAATAAGGGCCCTTGCAAAGTAAAAGAAGATGTTATTAAAATTACAGTAAGGCACAAATAGAGCCTGATCATATACAAAATAGGACAGAGTCACCTCAGCAATACTGTATAACTAGCTTACTAATTGCTGTGATAATCAAATGAGGTCTTCCACGTAACATCACTGAGCGAGGTGTTGGGCATAATGTCAGTAAATGTCAGCAACATGACCAGGGCTTAACCGTCAAAGCGTCGAATCTGAGCTACACAGTAATAAGAAGCCCTGGGCATCTTTCGATCTTGTCTCCTCATAGAGGCTGGTCAGCTTGTGGGGATATTGCATGTTAGGGTGGGAGGGGATGCAGGTATCAGGACTAAGAGGCAAATTTCTAGCACACGCGTGAGTACAGCAGGCAGAAGAACAGTCGGGTCAGGCTGCAGTTCTGGAGAAGCTGGAACTGGAAGAGAAGCTTCTCTAGGACTGGGGGATTCGGATTAGGGGCGGGAGGAAAGCAGGAGACTCCTATCTCAGCATTCAGGTGGCCTCCTAGGAACTGCCCTACACATCGCACCCCCAAATGCTCACCTGAAGTTTCAACATAGCCCCTCACTCTCAAATGCTATTTCCCATATTTCCATCCAGACACTCTGCTCCCTGCCAACATCAGCGTTGGGAGCTTGAGTCTCCCACCAGTTCTGCCTCTCAGCTGCCCTGCTGTTTCTAACAGCTGCACCCTTTGTCCTCACATACTGCAGTAATCTTGGCGGCCTTGCTGCTGGTCACTGTGCACCCAGCAGTGAACACAGCTCACATTGCTTGTGGATGGAGGACAGGAGAGGACCCAGAGAGCAGCCAGGGGCGAGTATCACGCAGACCCTAGAGTTTGGTGCTGTGGCTGGGTTACCTGAGAAATGCTGAACACAAGAATGGAAGTCCAGAGCTACAGAAAAGCGAAGGAGGACTGGAGCAGAGTCCAGAAAGAGAGCCGCTGCCAGACATGCAGTGTGATCCAAAGCTACAGAGGACTTTAGATCAGTGCGCAGATTTCCAGAGGCAAGACTGACAGCAAAAACACAGTGAAGAAGCCAGGGGTAGGACAGGCAGGCTGTGGGTGTGTGGGCATGGAGACAGGGACACATTCTGTCAAAGATGAGTGGCCCGGCTGCCTTGTCTTTGTTTCCCCAGTGTAGATTCCAAAAGCTGTGAAGTTCTGCAGACTCAGGTCTCCCAGTGTCTGGCCAACACACGCCCGTATTTCAGTTACTAATGTCACTACCTTGTCATCATCCGCATTACGTCCAATCTCACGACTCTTGGGGTTCCAGGACGTAGACAAAGATGACTTGAAAACGGCAATCCATTTCTAATTCTAATTAATTCTATCTAATTCTAATTCTTCTTCTAATTCTAATTCTATCAACCCTAAGTTCTTCATATGTTTTATTAAGATTGTGCCTCTACTGCTATTCGTCAATGAGTCAGCACTAGCAGCTGAATAAATATGAATGAAAAAGTAGCAAACGAGCATTACCAAAACGTCTCAGAAGCATCTGGGCTTTCTTGGCTCAACACCTTGGTGTTATTTGTGTGAGTGTTGCTCTTTTAAAATATTTGCATACATCGTCTCCACATTCTCCTTGGCATCAGATGCAAGGGAAGTTCTCCTTCTGCAGCCCCCTGTCTTTGCTCATATCTTCCAAGGTCTTACTCCATTGATCCCTGCTCTCCCCTCTGTGGGACTGTATTCTTGAGCAGCATAAACATTTCTCCCATACAGAAAAAGAGCAAACAAAAATAAAACCTCTTTCCACCTTGAAGTTTCTATGGTATAGCACTCCTTGGGTAAACCGTGGCAAGATGCACTGAAGACCCTATTCCTTCCCTTCCCCCTTCCCACTAGCTCTTAACCCAGAGCCATCGCCTGAAGACCCTCTGGACCCTCAGCCTCCTGTGTCAAAGGGCACCAGTCAGCCTCTGACGTGCAACTTTTATGAGGGAAAAACCATCTGAAGTTCTTGGAGGTATTGTTTGCTCTTATGGAAATGTTATTCGCGAAATCTCATTCATTGCACTGAACTTTTGCTTAATGAGATACAGGGTCAGTCTCCCTCTCCCTCTCGCTACCCTCTCCCCCCTTCCCTCTCACGCTCTCCTCTGTTTTCATTTAGTGAATATTCTCCGCTTGCTGTACCTATGTGGGCGCTATCCCAGGGCTGCGGATAGAGCCGTGGGACCAGAGACAGTTCATTCTCCTTGAAGCTTTTATCTTGATATAAATAGTAAATACAGTTTTCTCTTGGGAAGCGAACATAACTACAAGTGTGTGTGTGTGTGTGTGTGTGTGTGTGTCTGTGTGTATTTTTTAATCTAAACTGAGGGTTATCTGGTTTAATGCCCAAAACTTCAGGTATGAAAAACTAAACCCAAAGAAGTGACCTTTCCCAGGTCCCCAGCTGACAGTTGTGACCTGACAGTATGCAACAGTAAGTATTAGAACTCACTTGCTGCACACCAAATGCTTGGAAAAGCTCAGCTACGAATTAAGAGTTTTATTATGTATGATGCAAGAGGGTCCCACTTGATGTCACAAGGCACGAAAGCAGTAATTGTTGGATCGGTCAGAGGCTTTCAATCAGAACTTTACAACATGCTCGAGGGGAACAGAAAGCGACTTTCAATTTCATGCACCTTTTATGCAAAAACATAGCTGGGCCCAAGGAACAGCCTCATGACGAGTCTTCTGCAGCCACGAAGGTCATGTCCCATCATCGATAACATGGAGTCCCTCACGTCACATGCACATACTTAGCTTTGCACATGATGGCAAACTGACTTCTGTCTCATTGCTGCAATTTTTAGTGGTTTGTGGCTGATTTCTAAAAGGAAACCAATCATCAGCAAACGTTATGTTACTTTGGCTAGTGATGTGCTCACTGAAGAGTTCACCTGCCGAAATGGTTTCGTGCTATTTGATGTCAGCAACGGGCAGCCACAGATTGTGGTGGATCGTGGTATCATATCACCATTTAACAAATGCTGGTTAACTAATCATAGTAGGAGTAATAAAAGTAGCCTGGTATTTCAGGTTATCTCTATTTGGCAACAAGGCTATAGGAGCCAGCAGAAGGTGCTGGGGACTGTGGTAAGTCACTAGTAGAGAGAAGTATGTAGTATTGTACCGAAGAGTTCAACAATTGAATTTTCCTCAAAGTGCTATGGAAGGTTGGCGTTTTGGTCCACTGAGGCTGCAAAGAACATAACAGGCTGGCTTGCAAACAACACAAATTTAACTCTCACATTGTCATGGCTAGAAATACAACAGACTCAGTGTCCAGTGAAGGGACTCACCATCTGGTGCACAGAGAGCACCTGCTTGCTGTGTCCTCCCAAGGGGGAAAGGGCAAATGAGCTTCTTTGGGCTTCTTTGATATGGGCACTAATTCCATCATGAGGACTCTACCTCCTGACCTGGACATGCCCGAGACTGCACCTCTCAGCGTCTCCCCCTTGGAGCTAGGACGGCAACATCTGAAGTTTGAAGAGGACACAAACATGGCAATAACAGATGTGGAGACCGTTATTCAGACAAGGGGTTCAGTAATGGTTTCTTAAAGGATAAGATAATTGAAGCAGGTCATGAAGGATGAACAAGCGATGCTAGAAAAAAAAAGCATGAAAGGCTCTTTGGCCCAGGAAGGCATTTGACTTGGAGGAAGTAGAGGCCCTTTGCTGAAATTTTTCCATATAAGCACCGCCCCCTGGTGTCCATTGTGAGAAGAGGCTTCAAGAGCAAGCATTCATTCTTTGCCATGTTGCCCTGTATATCAGAGTTCATCAGAAATACAGATTATAATCTCTTTTATATATGACATATAAAGATTTACAATATAGGCTCACAACAGCTACTTGCAGAGTCAGCAGTGGAAGAATGCAACGGGGGTCTGTGTGCTGGAAAGCACACAAAGATCCAATCAAAGGTCAAAGCCCTGGAGTGGGGTGTTAAGGTGTGAGTCCATATTGGAAAGCCAAAGGGTCTGCTTTGGAAGGCAGAGAAGTCTGCTCTGGAAGCCTGAAAGAACTGGAGATGAACACGCAAAGGTGATGGCAAAGACTGGGGCTCCTCCAAAAGAAGCAAAAGGGAAGACTTCCTTCTCTTTCCTTTTTTATTCCAGCCGGGTTCCACACCTACTGGTTGGTATGAGAGGGTCAGCCCTTCTCAATTTATGGCTTACAAGTCAATCAACCGGAAACATGCAGAACTGCTCCAGTAACCTGCTAGGTCTTTCTTAATCCATTCACATCGACACCCCAGTTAACTGTCACATCTCGAAGTATGAAGAAGCTGCCGCCCACAATGTCATTTAATCATACTCGCATTTTTCCACATTTCAGTTCCTAGGTGGGATATTGATCAAAAGCAGGCATAGAGCAAGAACTGCCATCACAGCATAAAACTTTGTCAGTGAGCCTAACTAGAAGGAAGCTGTTTTTCAAGGTCCCTTATGGATAGGCATGTAGTTAATATTTTGGCCTCAGTGGCTAGGACTTGGCCAACTGTTCAGCTTTCTCTAACTAATGAGAAGAACACTGTGACCCAGAAAGGATTTGAGATGCTATTTATCACAGTGTGACCATGGATGCTGCCCGAAGGAGCTGGTCCTGTGCTCCAGCAGACAGACAGGCACACATGCAGAAGGAAAGAAACGGTGGATGACTGCTGGCTGCCCACAGTTCCCAGAGAAGGTCTGCCATGTTGTGGGAAGCTTGCTGTCCACTGTAGAATTTGCATGACTGCGTCAGTGTGACTTGCCCTAGCGTGGACAGGTAAGAACTGACAAATAGTTGTGAGGCTGAAAAGTTGTGAGGCTGACAAACTCCGTCCGCTTTGGAGAACGAGAAATTTAGGAAAGTTGCATTTTGAGTTGCTGTTTGGAGTAAACATCTGTAAGGAAAGTTTCAGCTCAGTGATGATGCGAAGTGGGCCTTTGTCTTATCATCCTTCCGAGGGGCTGGAACTCAAGAGCTGAATTGTCCCCAGTAGTATGGCTGACTCCGTGAGAATCAGAGAAATGATTTATAGTCCTGAAATAATTTTCTTCTGAACTTACTGACTTCATAGGCAAGTCCAAAACATAGAAGTATATGTTACTTATTTTAGTTTCACAAGAAAGCTTATACCTCATCATGGTATTTGTTTTAAATTTTACCAGATTGGTTTGGTATTTCATTAGTGTCTCTGATCCCCAGGGATCTATTTGCTAAAATGACAAGAATATTGTCTTTTTAAAGTACTATAAATGCTTAACAGGTCCAAATGTAACAGGCTTATGGGAGATGCAATTAGGTCTTCCAAGTGTAAACAGTATAATGGCAAATTAAGGAGATATTTAATAATCGAAAAATTATGATGACTAGTGTTTCTTGAGACTGTCCTATGTGAGAAGCATTTCCTTTTTTAATTTGTGATGTAAACATATGGTTATCCCTTGTAATGGCTTTAGGATCCCCCATATGCTCCTATTCTAATCTCTGAAATTCATGAATGTTACATTAATTGAGGAAAGGGGGTCTTCAGAAATGGGTTAAAGACCTCAAGATGACATCACCTCGGATTATCTAGGGCGGCCCTAAATCCAGTACCAAAGAGAGAAGACACGGGCAGAGGAGGTAGAGAGGCTCAAGAGGCCTAGTAAAGATGGATGTGGAGACTAAAGCCAGGCACTCACTGCCCAAGGATGCCCAAAGCCAGCAGACCCTGGAGTAGGCAAGAAAGGATCTGCCCCTGAAACCTTCAAAGAAACTACAGACCTACTGACTTCATCTCAGGTTTGTGGCAGGTGAGAGAGTAAATTTCAGTGGTAAGCCACCTAGTTGAGATCACTTGGTATAGTAACCCTAGGGAATGAATGCATCTTTATTTTAAAGTTGAGGAAACTGGACCTCAGAGGTGTTAAATAATGTCCCAGAGCCACACAGCTAGCGTTAATCCATGGAGGAGCTGGGTTCAAACTGTCCTCCTTCTTACTCCAGAACTTGTGCACTAAGCAGAATTGTGTAAAGCTCTAGCTGGCTTAACACTCTAGAGAACACCTGCTTTGCCTAAGAAAGAACGCTGAGCATGTGCTATGCGGAGTTCCAGAGCAGCCTCCTTCAGCAATTTCCTGCTTCTAGAATCAATTTTTTTTTGCATTAAAAGAGCTATTAGAGTCTATCCATCAGCAGTTCAGTTCATACGTGGCCTGGCTGCCCAACCCAGCTGTAAGGCAGTTCTATTCTTGGTCCTCAAAGGCTTTGTTTTATATCTCTACTCATAGGTATGATGGTCTTCACTCATGCTGGGTAATAACAAATGGAGAGTGAGCATTTAATTAAACATAGAAAGAGTCTGAAATCTATCAAGCCCTTCATGAAATTAATTGTGAAAAGAGGTCATTAGACATATTGCCATCGATTTGGAAGTGAATTGAGAAAGGGGACAAGGGGATCTCATTTTCTCTTTAGAAAAAAAAATGTTTATTATGAGATACAGTTTTTATTACCTTCCAAGAGTAGGTCAGCCAGTACAAGAAATCCAACATCTACTGGAGTCAAAATAGTCATTTTACACCGCAAGTAGAACAAACTACCACTGCACGTCTTCTCACCATCAGTGATCTGTGCTCTAAAAGGCTACCATGAACCCGGGAAATGGGGAAATAAAATCCCCAACTTTCACAAGCACTAGCAACCCTGAGGACCTGAATGTTAAGCCCAGAAAATTTCACTGTGCCGTCAAAGAACTCACCAGGCGGGGCTCTGAAGGTGTGTGCAGATAGGAGACTTGAGGGGGCAGAAATGCTCCACAGAAATTCCAATAGGAAAGTGAGTGCAGCCTCCACTCTGTTACCATGCTTTTGTGTATTTCTAGCAAATTCCTAGAAGGAACATCAGCAGGATGGTTTGTCTGCTCTTGGGGAAAGAAATAAAGGTTACCAGATGCCAGTCACTGAGACAAAATCCAGCCATAATCATCCTGCTTCCTTTTTCCTTGGCTGGAGAAAGATGGCCTGAATTTCCAGTAGTCAGCTGATAAGACCTCAACCTGTTCCCACAGACCGCCTTGAAGGGTGATTTCTAGCAGCGAGATCATGGTATTCTTCGATCTGATAAATTAACACATGCAAGGATAAATCATGTGACCAAGCCATGGGGTCAGTATGGTTGTAGGTAACACAAATCTGGAAACAGAGTTAGTAGGTTGACATAACCAGAACCTATAATCTTCTCATCTGTAATGCAGTTTTAAAAGATGTACTTCAATGAGGTCTTCAAAGAAGATCCTACTTTAAATTTTAAAAATCACAGCTTATAAAAGAAAGATATGATTTAATGGTGCATTTAAAAAAGATTCAGGCATGACTACAAGTAGGCATGTAGAGGAGAATATGATGTTAAATTGTATGAGCAGAAAAACTGTGTTTTCAGTAAATGAGATGATTGATTTGGCTTTCTTGTCACTCATGAAATGTTGAGGACTGTGTTCAATTCTTAGGAACAGAGCAGAAAGGGTACAAACAAACAGGGAATTAATGAAGACATTGAAAAATGTGCAGAATGATTATTAACATTGAAAAAATAAGCCTAGAGAGGACCAATAATTGTTTTCAAAAACTTCAAAAGGACATGTGAAAAGAACGATGTCTACGGATGACCATGGCCGGTGATATGCATCCTATTCTTTGAGAGACCACTACCATCTTGCTATTCTTTTAGTGGGGTGGGAAAATTAAGGAAATTCTCTATGCATAGCAAACACAATACATTCAATATAATCCAAAGACACAGAGGTAAAGCCATTTGTGGAAGTTCATTAAGATCATTCTAGCTCAATATGATAAAAAATATTCTAGAAATGAAAGCTGCAGACAAAATGGAATTATTCATTTGTCACTCATTCAACAAATAGTTCTTGGGTAAAGATTCTTCCTTATGTTTAGGGTTAGATCTTGTTTGGAAACAAGAAAATTAGTTCAAATGGAGCAAATAGGGAAGCTAAGAGACCACTGTATGGGCTCTAGGATTCCATCCATGACCCCACTGTCTGCCCATAATATTCTATAGACCGGTGTGTATTGGCTTAGAGCTGAATTTAGAACTGAACTCAACAGCTAACCACAATCATGGTAAACACTACTGCATCCTCTCATAGACTTACATAAAATATTTATATTTGGCATAAAGCTTACATAAAATATTTCTATGCACTTCTCATGTTAAAATGAAGGCTCTACTGCTGATAGATTTACGGAAATATTTCTGTCTTGTAACCCACAGGACTTCAGTCTCACATGGTATCATGGGACCAGCATCTGACTTTCATGAGATGAGGGGATAGCGCCCTCTAGGGAGAAATGCTTGAAAAGCTAGGTCAATTCAGAATGGGTCAAGGATCACTAGGTTTAGGGGTTAAATTTTCATCCTCAATAGGATATTTCAACTAAAACAACGTACTAGATTTTCGGCTTAGATACACTATTCTACCTACAAAAATAAAACAAATCATTGAGTGAAATTCTTAAAAGCAACTGTATTTAACTCTTTGAGATGTCAAAAACAAGAGTATAAAATATTCACTCTACTCACTTATTAATAAGAGATTGCTTTTGTAATTATCCTCCATGTAGAAGAAATGGATTCTCTTCCCTAGTGGCACCCTGAAAATCTCTTTTTACCAGAGAAGAAACAGAAGTGAAAGGATCAAGGGCAAAGTCAGACCCTATGGTGCTTGCGTGTGTGTGTGTGTGTGTGTGTGTGTGTGTGTGTGTGTGTTAGAGACTGAAAATTCACCAATAGCAACTGATTTAAACTGGCCATTTAAAAGATGTGTTGCAAATTTTCATTTTGATGCAGTACTATGGTTTGGTCATACTACACTGATATGGTTAACTCCTTCAGGCTGCCTTGGATTTGATTTCACAGATACTCTGAGAAGGACATTTCAGTTGTCTTCCTGCTCAGCTAAGACACTAGATTCCTCTAACAGGTGTATTAATTAGCTTTTTCTGCACAGAAAATCACCTCAAAGGCAGTGACTGACGAAGAAACTAATCATCTTTTATTGCTAAGGAGCTTAGGACCTGGCTGGTCAGTTCTGGCATTGCCTCCAAACTTCCTAAAACACCTGCAAACATCTGCATCTCAGGATTTCTAGGACCTGGGCTACAGCAGCTAGAAAAACTCAGCCCTTCTTGCTAAGTTGCATTCTCCAGCAGCCAGTCCAGACATCCTCACATAACAAGAGAGACGGAAGCAGGGAACAGAGGCATCAAAGAATATTTAAGTCTCCCTCTCCTTCCCTCTCTCTCTCTCTGTCTCTCTCTCCATGTGATTTAGTTCTCTCACTGCCAAAAGCACATCATCACACTGAACCCATTCTCCATGTGGAAAGATGCTTCCTGCACTCAGAAATTGTGAAAACTATGGAGGTCTACACAGGCCATGGGGCAGAATTTTATAACGTACGATGAGAGATAAGACACACAAAGCAAACACCCAGGTAAAGGAATCATTCATCATTCACCAGCCTGACATCTGCTTCTTTTGAAGGACAGAATGTGAGAAAGGCACCGTCACAACAAAAGACAAGATCCATTACAACACTTTATCGTTTGATTGAAGTCACACAGTTCATACATTTGTGGGCATTAATATTTTTAAAGAATGAACTAGAGTTGGGGAAATGGTTTAAAACTTAAGAGACAAATACAGAAAAAAGAAGTGTTTTAAAAGATAGATACAGACTAACGCAGAATCAGAAAGAGGACTTTTATAGGATGAGACCTTGCAACACTCTTCCTTCAAAGAAGCACTTAGCCTGTGTTAAATGGACCAGCTAATAAGCCATACAGCACAGCCAGACGTCCTGACCCTGTCATCCTCACGTCTCTAAATCTCACTAAACTAGAGGCAGAGGACTGAAGAGTCACCACTTTGAAGGGAAAACGCAGTGAAATATTTCAAATCTTAGAAGCAAGCTCAGTAAGACATACTGTGACTCACAGCAGGGCACAAGGTTTCTGACGAAGCAAAAGTTGAGACTGGAAATGTTGACATGATATCTATCGTTGTATATGTAGCTAGTCGATATTCTTTTACAGCAAATGAGTCTCGCTGAATGATCGATTCAGAAAAGATTTCACACCAATGAGGACTATTATAAAAAGAAAGAAAAAGGTAATTTTGCAGTAGTTATCAGAAAAATCTTATATCTTTATGCCCAAGTAGAAAAGACAAAGGTCATATCTTCTTTCCTTGCTCCAGGGAAGAAAACCGCTACAGGCAGTCACACTTCTTAAAGTGACTCCCTTTTATAAGCCAGAAAGAAAAGAGATTGGAAAATCAAGTTAGTTTACAGAGAAAACAAATATGAAACTAACTTGACTCTTAAAGAATTCTGAATAGTGAGATCCAAGGCCACTGGAAATACATTCACATAGCTCCGATTTTGTAAAGAGAAAGACTTCGAGCTTTAGCAACAAAATTCGCCAAAGTCCAGAGCTGGGTTCAGTTGAATGAAGGGAAGACTTAGGATTATAGCAACATTTGACAACCGACAGGGAAGACGTGTGAAAAACACACAGTCCTTGTAAAAGGCACCTAAAATGTTCTGAAAGAAAGGTCTCAATGCTCTCAATTACAGAATGAGTAGAGGCATCCACAGGCAGGATGCAGGTGTGGCTGAGTGACAGAACATTTGCTGGCATGCCTGAGTCCCTGGTTTTGATCCCTCCAGCATATGAAAAAGAGAGAGAGAGAGAGGGAGAGAAGAGACAGACTGAGACAGAGACAGAGTCAGAACGAGACAGAGAGAGAGACAGAAAGAGAGACAGAGACAGAGACAGAGATAAGAGGTGTTTACCCATAGATCCACTTAGTGGAACAAGTTGAATGTGCTAAATGCAGGCATGTACTGAATGAAAGCTAGCTCATGCACACTCTGTGGGAGAAGGAAAACACACTGCCTTCTAAATCCATGAAGTAGGAGGGAAAGTGGCAAGGGGCATCGCACGATACTGCTGTTATCAGTAATAATTAACATATATGTCACCTAATTTCTCAGAATGAGGCCTCATTCATTCAAAATGTGAAATCCCTCAGCAAAGTGAAAATACTCCTCTACACTAAAAGAAAGTCGAGGCCAGGACACCTGCCATGGGTCACGCTGAGAGTTGGGGGCTGAAAGTTTTCCCTCTGGGTTTCTTAACCTTTGCTCCTTACCAGGCCTTAACTGACACTAATCAGTTATTCCTTCACAGGAACCAAAGGCTAAAAGTACCCTGAATTATGTCTTCGTGAAATAAGGAGGTTGGCAAAGTATTTGTAGGAAAGTGTGATAATTAGTCAGGAGAACACATAAATCACCCAAAATATGCTTCCAAATTCATTTTATTGCACTAATAATCTCCTACTAAATTCCATCTGCCTTCACTTTATTTTCAAAACAAGAACAAGGAAGACCATTTGCTAATCATTTAGTTTGCTTGTGTAACAACATCTCTTTTCTCAGTTTTATGTTCAGACTTCAAAAAATTATAATGTCAATGAAACTTAGCTTTGGAACGTAGCTCCTTAGGTTTGACAGGACACTCAGAGTTCATGAAGCATTTAGCTCATTGGATTGCTCTAATGTAACACTAGTTAACAGTGGTGAACACTGTATAATAGATACAGTGCTTTGCATTACTTACATTTAAAAAAATCAATCTTCACAAAAGCTCTATAAATAAAGCTTAGTTATCGCCACATGTGTAGAGAGAAAACTGAAGTTTGGTAAGGTCCTGTTATTTAATCTTGTCACATGTAAGCCATGGCTGCCTATCAAAACAGTTAGGAATTTGTTTTGTAGACTAGTTACAGCAGAGGTAAATCATGACTCAATCCTGTTCAATACTTTGGGTTAATTCACACCAAGGAGAAGACAGAGATCATTTCTTTCTTAAAATCAAAGCACATTCACTTTTTCTGCAAATGTATGGAGATTTCAGTGCTCTGCAAAAAATAATCATTTACCAATTATGTAACAAATACCATCAAAACCCTTGACTATGAAAGTCCCTCACCACTAACTGGCACCTATACATGTACACGTGCTGCTAGGAAGGTGTGCTGAGGTCAGAGTACCCTAAAGAAAGATTCTCAGGAATGGCTCCACAATTTTAATTGAAACCTGTGTCTCTTAACTGGTAAGATTATGAGCAGCAAGTTCATGATTCTGATATGAAGGACATGGTGTAGGTCAGATCATGGCAGCCAGAGAAAGATGGAGAGATGGTACGAGCTAATCAAGAACAGTAGATTCTTAAAGTACCTGGATGATAAACTCTTCAGTGTTTCGCTGTGCTGCATTACAGGCAACTTAATCTGTATGTGTCTCGACATTACTTAAGACATGTGCCAGCAATTAGAACCCGTACCTCCTGTGCTTAATGCCAGGTTCTGAAGTAGGGGCTTACAGATCTCATTAGTTCTGTTCAGCTCCAATGCCTACTTCCTGAAATTATTGGCAATGCCATATAATTGACGTAAAATTTAGACAGAACAACCCAACACAGGCTACTGGGTGTGTGTGTGTGTGTGTGTGTGTGTGTGTGTGTGTGTGTGCGCGCGTGCATGTGTGAAAGAGAGAGAGAGAGAGAAACAGAGAGAGACAGAAAGAGGGAGGGATAGAGAGAGACAGGCACAGAGATAGAGACAAAAAGACAGAGGGACAGGAGGGGGAAGAAGGAGGTGGCAATAAATGATAAAAAGCAACAAATAACTTAAGCAATACAGGACTTGCACAGCATTTAAGAGGCTTACATATTCTTCTCCTTTCTCTATGCTTTAGTAAACTGCCACTTAGAAAATAGCCACAATTGAACAGTTCAAAATGTCCCAGAAGTCTGCAAATAACAGTTATTTTTACAAAAGAAAGACAGCTTAGGAGCTCACTGGAAAGAAAACACCCAAAGCCAAATCAAAAATCACCAACTCAAATGTGGGTTTTTAAACCTACATTTTGCCTCTGTACATTTTTGGTGACATCATTTACTTCTTCCTATGGTGAAGAAAGGCATGCAGGCTGAGAAGTTTTATGATATACCTTTTAGAGATAATGAAAAATTTTGACATAATAGTTTGCCTGTTTCTGTGTTGAGAAAAGGATTAGTTGCTAATTAATTTGGAAATTTCCTTTCAAAAGAGTAGAAAAATTTTTAAATATAAAACTCCAATACTATACTAAGATATTATAGTATTAGTATAACTACTAAGTATATGCTTTGTTTTATAATAGAAGAGGTTAACCAGCTTCATTTATTATTAATTATTGATGTATTTAGATTAATCTCTAAAATTTTATTTTGAGTTGCCGATTATGCCTTTCATTTGTGTCCTCTTTACTTTATTTTCACTGTTTAGTGGTACTGGGTGTCAAACCCAGGGGATCTTTACCACTGAGCTCTGTCTTTAGCTATTTTTCACCTTTTACTTTGAGACGGGGTCTCGTTAAACTGGGATTTGAACAGGTGGGATTTGAACTTGCTATCCTTCTGCTCCCTCAACTGGGATGGCATTCTAGGCATGCACCATCATGTCATATGGCCTCTTTTTAAGGTTCATAAATTTAACTTATTTTCCTCTGCTGAATTCAAAGCTCAATACTTTATTTCTCCTCATAGTTTTAATATGCTTAAATATGTATTTTTTCTCTTTCATACTTTAAGTGTCTTTATTTGTCTGAACTTGGTTCTGTGTGGAGTTTGGACTATTTTTTCAAATAAATTACTTCTCTCTGGACCTGGGTATAATTGAAGTTTATTTCTTAATTTCATGGGGTACAATTTGCATCTGCATGATTTCAAATGGGGTCATTAACAAGTATCTGCATGTTTTTCTCACTGTTCTCTTTAGCAGTTGTTACTTTTGTGTGAGCTCTTGAGTATCTAAAATAAACTCTCATGAGAGGGAAACCAAAACACATTCAGGTGGTATAAGGTAACTGGCGATTAACTTGGGTCATCTGTCTGTCTCATATGAAGGGTGCAGAAAAGTTTTGTTAACACCTGGGGAAGGGAGGTTACCACTGGAAAGGACTGCCTAATGGTCATGTGAGATTTTTGGAATTTAGTACATGTTATAAAATTTGTAATGATGATGCTCTTTTAAAAATTTTAAATATATGCAATGCACACAAAATAAAACATTTTTCTCACAGGATCTGGACGATAGTCAAAATACAGTTCCTTATTCTTAGAATAATACAACTTTCCAGCTTATGTGATTTGTTATTTTTTATCATATCATCATTTTCTATGATCGTAGGGTTTTGTACTTTTAAGGAAACATTTTCCAGATTGTGATAATTTCCATATAATCAGGACCAAATTCATTCTTCTGAATGTTGATTTAATTTGACACTTTTTCCTGGAATTAGTTTTCCTCATGTGTTTTGGAACTTTTGTGTAAGTAAATCTTTACTTGTATTTTTAAATTTTTACTTAACATGTAATAATTGTACATGTTTATGGGATTACAGTGGAATATTTCTATACATTCCAGTAATGATCAAATCAGGATAATTAACATTTCCATCTCCTTTGCCTTTCTTTATATGCTTGGGGTCTTCAAGCTCCTGTCTTCTAGTTCTTCATAGGTGACTGTAAAATACAATCACCCCAACATGCCATAGAATACGGCACTTATTTCTCCTGACTGTATTTTGGTCCCTCTTATCTAAGTTCCCTTTGTTCTGTCTCCTTTCTAGCCTATTCTACTTCTAGCCTATTCCCTACTACCTTTGAGATAAAGGTTTCCAGCTTCCACATATGAAAGATAACATGTGGTACCTGTCATTTTGTGCCTGGCTGATATCACTCCCTATGATGAGCAGAGAAATGCTGAAGTGGACCATGTGCCACCCCACTGCTCCCCAGCTTGAGGGTCCATCACATGACTATGGAAGTCCTGATCCAGACCCGCAGGCATCTTGGCCAAGGGTGAGATGCTCTATTTTAGGATTAGGCTCTGAGGAATTAGACACGGGTGACACCCTTTTTCCATGCCTTTCAGGACCACTGGAGTCCCATGCCCACAAAACCTGCTCTGCTTCTGGATCTGTCATTCAACTATTTCCAGTCTTTAATTCTAACTGCTTTGTGTTTCTATTCATTCCTGGTTCCAAATGAGAGATGTTTATCCTGATCATAGGCATTGTGTTTCTTTCTAATGTTCTTTCAAGGATTTTACTTGTCTTTTACATTTGGTTGGCAGAGGAAGAGTCAAAATGTCAGCTATCAGAACAGCATTTCACCAATTTAAAAACCAAAGCCAACTAAAATAAAGCCATTTGAGGTAGATATTTCACTCTACTCTCTGAGCTTCAGTTTCCTGCACCACAAGTTGTTGCAAGGCTTGATGAGGTAACTGGGCTTAATTTTTCTGCACGGTATCTGAGCCCAATTTTTGTTCATGTGCTAGTTTATTACAGCCTCTAGTGTCCAGTGGCTTTAACAGGTCTGGTTAACTGGTTTGCCATTAGCATATAACTTGCTCTTCAAATGTCTATTTATAACCTTTTCTGTTCCCAGTAGGCAAGTAAAAATGAAAAATATAAAGCTGATCTAGATGTAAAAATTTTGTTTTTTATTTGGACGTTTATACTGTATACAAAACTTCAATTTTATGCTCAAACTAAAGGACATTTTTAATGATGTACTCTAATTTATATTTGTTTAACCGTCTATGACTAAAAGGAAAAAATGTATTGTTCTCATACGAGTAAGGAGGCAAATATCATATTAACAAATAGGGAGTGAAATTACCTAGATGCACCTTCTTTCCCAAAGAGTAAATGATTTTACTTAAATCCTTAAGTTTTCTAAGCTTGACCCCAAATGAGACTGTCTAAAGTGAAACCAAGAAAATATTTTGAAAGGATTTTTTAACCCAATCTACTGCACAATAATTTCATTTATAGAAAATGTCAAAAGTGGAGGGGTCATGCACTCTAGCCCAGGACTTTCTAAATGCATTTTCAAAGGTCGTGCATTACAGTAAGTTAAAGATCAATACACAGTACAGTGAACCATCCCAACTTTTATTTTTGAAGATACAAGAACAAATCCTACTACCCATACAAAAAATTACATGTTCTGTGGAAAACAACAAAAGCAACAGTAACCTTCTAGAGGGAGAGAAAGGGGGGGAGGGCGAGGGGGAGGGGGGAGGGGGAGGGAGAGGGAGATCAATTGACCTGCTAAGCCATTTGGGTAGAACCTCTAGAATAATTGAATTATTCAGCATGGATGCTTCTCCAGATTGTCCATTTTCTGTTTCTATAGTGTCTCTTAGTATTTTTTCTGCTTTTACAGTGGATATCATGTCTATCCAAAGAAGACAGTAAGTGGAGATATTCCCACTTTCAGAAAAAAAAAAAATGAGCAGAAAGGAAATTCTAGGGGGCCTCACTGAGTGTGTTTAAGCTGGTTCTCCTTTCAGATCCTCACTAATGAAGTTAGGTTAATCATTGATGAAATCATCTAGAAAATTCAATCAAACAAAACCTTGTGTTGACTGAGTTATCCAAGTAATCCTGGTTTGGGCTCTAATTCTATTTATATTTGCATCTGTTCTTCATTATTCCTGCCAACAGAGAACAGAGGCCACCTTCTGGTTGCCAGCCCCCGCTCCCTGCCCTTCCATCTCAGTCACCCTGCAGGAACAACAAGAATTTACAGGCATGGCAGGGTGGCCCCCTAGGCATCCCACAATTTCTGTTTGACTGCATTTTCAATAAAACAAAAAAATAGATTTAGAGAGTATTATGCCAGCGTGACATTTTTCCATATATATATATACATATATGGAAAAAATATATATGTGCATGAGGAATCATTTCTGTAATGGTTATTCCCCAGAGAGCATTTATCAGTCCTCTGTGTGGCAGACCAACCAGGAGACTAAGTGGTTAATCTGTGCCTCTTAACAAGTAGAATTAACAAATGCTGACTCAGAGCTAATGTAGCATGTGTCTCTGTTCTTTGCAGGACTGCATCAGGGTGTTGATTGGGGTGAGCAGCGTGTACCCCATTTTAACATTACTCCCTCGCTCGCTCTCTCTTGCAGTGGATCTCACTGAAGGGCAACAAGTTGCTGCTGGAAGTGGGGAACCTCTAGGCCTTTCCAAGATGTCACATGTTTGTCTGTATCACTGTTGCTAGCTAGCAACAAGCTTATTGAATAGCTGTACGTTTCCTAAATCTTTCTTCTGAATTGCTCAGAACACTTGAGCAGTTAAGTAAGAGAAAACAGCCTCAGGGGTTCTGCTGCGGTGGAGATCAGTCCTTAACATTTTGTCATAAGGCTTTCTGTGGGCAGTACCTCACAGCTTCAGGACCCCTGCTATTATGCATGGGATTTTGTATCACTAAGGGCTGTCACTCTGACCACATGATGTGATTATTTCCTGAACAGATATGGAGAAATCCCACACTCCCCAAACTAATACAGGCTCTGGGTTCTCAAGATCTGAAACAGATACTCATGGTTAACTACAAGGAAGACAACTGTAAATTTGGGGAATGGCAACTTCAAAGCTCAAAAGAGTGTGGTTTAATTTTTTTCCTGGCTGAACTACAAATCCTCAAGCCAGTCCCACTTCAGGGTCCCATGGTCCTGCCTGGTTCTCTTCTTTATACCCATTTTTGATATTCCTGGCATGTGATGCTTCCTGACTTCCATCTGGTTCTAACTGTTCGATGGTTACTATTTTCTGTCAAGCACAATGGCCTGTTCTTTCTTCCTTTGACATCAAATACTCCATTCTAAAGTAGAGTGTTTATTCTTCCATCACTGGAAGCTCTGTAGCAAACATCACCTTTATCTCTGGCTTTGGTTTCAGGCTTGCATATGAGTGTGAATGGAAAGACTGCATGTTTTTAATGATTATTTCTCCTTCTACAAAGTATGGTCTCTTGATTTCATGTTTACAAAGTTGAGACTCAGCAGCCCAAATCTGAGAAGTCAGGCAAGTTCCCATGCTTTCTGTAAAGCTACGTGACGAACTGACAAAGCTGGACCAATAAGCTAAATCCCTCCATATACGGGTATAAATTACAAGCATATTTGTTGTCCACATGTTGTTGCTGCGTATGAATTTCCAATGAGTCAAGCTCAGAGTCAGAGACACAGACCCAGCATCTACCTGCTTGTCAACATAGACCGTGCTCTTAACTCCACGGCACTTCACAGTTTGAAAATTTCCAACAGGTCACACCTACTTTCCCTTCCCCATTCTAAAACACCCATATTAATGACTTAAGTGAATAGTCTGCAAATGGATATTGAAGTCTGTAACCTTTGAAAAGGAGAGTAGTAACAGTTTTTACTGTGTGTCCTTGGCATTTTGTTAAGACTGAGATACACATTATTGTTCATCTGTTGTCAATATAGTCTTTGGAGCAGAACAGATGATTCACAGCAAAAACCATGATAAAATATGGTGAGCACATTGGCAAAGCCGTGGAGAAACAATGAGATAAGCACGAAGCAAAGAATCTTTTCTTCCAAACAACTTACCCCAGATAATTATAATATTTGAAAAGTATCTTTCCCCTATATTCTGTGATGACTGGTCCCTTAAAATGCATTTATTATTTGGGAGAACAAATGTTACACTAATAGTTTTGCTGTATTCTGGGGGATTTCTTTCTCTGAGTGGAGGTAGCTATTTTAAGATTCTAAGAGAGTTTGTCAACTTAATAGCAATGGTGAGATGATGCAATTTTCAGAAACTATAATGCAAGCTTCTCCACAAGAGATAAATGAAGTAATATTTGCCATCATTTTCAACCATCGTCCTCTTCAAAAACCTAGTTTCTGATGTGCACTAGAACATTTATTCGTCATAAGGAAAATGGAATTGCTTTAGAGTCCCAAGAATACTGGGTTTCTCTCACACACGTATTTGTGTAAAAGCAAGTCCTTAAATGTGATAGAATGCATGTGTGGAATGGACTATTGTTTATAGCCATTGTCTTTCAGAACTGCTGTACAGAGATAACTTGTCAGCTTTGGGTTTCAGGGCTTGCGCTTTGGGGAGAACTGGACAACAGTCAAGGGAATTTGCTAAACGCAGTGGAGGGATGGGCAGCTGGAGAGCTTTGCCTCAAGCAGAATCACCAATGTGACAGGGCGCATCGCTGTCTTGTTCAACATTACATTTCTTATCTGCTATGTTCCTGATTTAAACCATGTGTCCAAGTAAGTTAAACTCATGTTCTATGAGCATTCCAATAAATAACCTGCTCAACTACAAAGCAAACACACGAAAACAATATCTCTTACTTCCATTAGAGAACTCGGCAGGTAGCAGACAGTTGGCTCCATAGCAGGAAAATAAATCAGTTCACCAATCTTGCGTTGCTGCTAGAACTAAGCAGTACTTGTGTTTTTTCACCCCAGCCTGGAACGATGACCCTGTCCACCGCAGGATGCCCATGTATTGTTATTTCTCCCTACAAAACTGTTTGTATTGCTTATCTGAACCTAATTTTTATCTATTAAAATTGTTTCATTAAGAATGTGGGAGAGATTAGGGAAACACAAATCCAAGAAAGGACTTGTCTATTAACAACCTTCCTCCTCCAGGGCTGGGACTTCACTCTATTTTGAGGGGCCACTCCGCTAGTAAGCACCTACCCTGGGCTGCTAGAACAAACACACATTTAGTGGTTTTTCAGCTTTTTTGAATGTGTACTTTGGCTTCTTAACTCCATTAACACAGAGCCTAGAAAAGAGTCCTGAACTTCTGTCATTCTGTTATTTTTGCTGCATGCTTGTTTTATTTTTTCTCCTGTTCCTCTGCAGGACCTACATACCTGAAAGCCAGTGTTTTTCTGTATCTCTGACTGCACTTAGAGACACATGGCCATGTCACTGTAACAAAGGCCACTCCACTGACACAAAGATGGGGTCCACTATGAAATAACCTAAATCAGTGATGTTGAACCCTTTAGATCTTCCAGTGATACCAAGAGTCTGCTGCGGCATGCCCGCCATAAGGTTGGCCATCACTGACCTAAGTTTTTCACAACATTATGAGTATTTTTGCTATAATTACTTACGGACTTTTGGGGAGAGAGAGAGAGATTGGCAATTGAACCTAGGGTCAATAGCGCATGATGGGAAAGTGCTATATCACTGAGGTATGTCCCAGGAGCAGCTGTTTTTCCACTTAGTAAGTGAGCAAAGAACACAAAGTTTATTTTTATGTTAGTAAAATTATCACACTTTTCCATTTATGCATTTTTGCATAAAGGCTCTAAGATTATTAATGCTGTAATGTCCACACACGCATGCGTACGCACACACGCACACACAGTACACTACAACGTAGTGGCTAAGGTCATGAGTTCTGGAGCTTCGGTGGTATCTCTACCATTTAAAATGCTGTGGTCTTGCATGACTTACTTAAGGCCTTGTGCTGTGCTCTTATCTCCTAGAGAAGTTGTGTTGAACCTATGGCATATGTACAGCAGTGGGCTGTTTGCTATCACTAAGAGCTCTAAAAGGTTAGCCACTGTTGTCCTAGAGGATCACACCTAAGCTGCCTGTTTTGCTTCTGCAGTGCCTTTCATCTCTTCCTTGAAGGTTGAGTTTTGCTGTCCAGAACTCACACAATGAGGTCCCACAAATAGCTCCGACTCAGAATCCCCATCTCACAGGAACACTGGGATAGAAAAGTGAGTCTTGTATATCAAACTCACTCCCACAACACACTGTCATACCAACATAGAATTTAACCAGTAAGCTAATGTTAAAGTCAAAGAGTACAAATCTTCTCATACAAAAGCCACATACTAAAAAGGTTAGGAAAGGAGCTGGGGATGTAAGCTCAGTGGCAGAGTTCTTGACCTGCATGCACAAGACCCTGGGTTCAATCCCCAGCAGCAACCCCCCCTCAAGAAAAAAAAGAAAGACAGAAAAATTGAAATTACAACCTGTTGGGCTTTCTATAGAATTCAAATGGAATGTACTATGTGCTTTGGTTTTTATTTAAACAAAGAAACATTTGCACAAGAAATGCTTGGGGCCAGGAAACTGTGTAGCCTAAATGGCCCTATTCCCCCCCATTTTGGACAAAAGTCAAAGCGCTTGAGATATTCTTAAATTAAGACACCTTTCTGTGTTTACTGTCATGAATCTCATTATGAGAATTTTATGTGGGACACTTATAAAGTCAGTAATGAAGTCCGTAAACTTGTTGATGGAATGGTACAATTCCTAATTCCCAACATGCTTTGGAGAAAATGCTAAGGAAACTTCAAAATGCAATTTAAATGAATTTAACAGATTTCTTCCTACAAAACAACTTATAATCTAACCACTTATTTTTGACACACTTCCCACATGAATAAAAATTTCTCTGCACTAAATTCTCAATTTAAAAAAAAAAAAAAAACCAAAAACCCAACGGAACGGCCAGTAATATACAAAGACATTCAACTTTGTTTGCTAACAGGGAAATGTAAATAAAAACAGTGATATGATACCATCTTATACCCACCAAATTGGCAAAAATCAGAAAGCTTGAGGATAAGTTTACTGTCAAGGAAATAGCAGAAGAAAAATTTTTACACTGATTATGAGAGCAGAAAATAAACTGACAGTATTTCTAAAGTTGTAGCAGGGTGTGCCCTGGAGAAATCTGTGCATGGGCGCAGCTGGAGATTTAGAAAAGGTTGTTCATGGAAGCACTGCGTATGAGAAAAACTGAGAAGAATTTAAATGCCCATCCACAGTAGTATTTCAGGTAAGTATCATCACTGCAAGGTGAAATTGATAACAAAATATTAAGAGAAGCGAGGGAGTCTCAGAAGATCTCACAAGTTACTCATTGGTTACTGAAGGGAACCCAAGATCAATTTTAGAAGACAAACATGCAGACAGCATCATAACTAAGTAATAATGGGAGAAGCGCACATGTTCCTCTTCATATGAAGTGCTAACATCACATTACTTGTGTGACACTCTCAAAAAAAATAGCACAGCCAAATCTAACCATGAAGATCCCTCAGGCTAAAACCTAACTGAGGGCCATTTTACAAAGTGACTGGCCTGTATTTTTAAAATTTTAAAGATCGAAGAAGACAAGGAGAGGCTGCAAAAATGGATCTGGATCAAGGAAACTAATGAGACCGGGAAGAAAATTGTAGGGGATAATCAGCAAAACCTTGATATCAATGGACTATATAATATCATTGGGTCAAAGTTAGTTTCTTAATTTTGGTTATTACTTGAAAGTTATATAGGAGAATTGCTTTTTGGAAATCTCTGAAGTATTTGTGGCAAAAGAACGTTATGTATACAATTTATTTCCCAGTGTTTCCAAACTTTCTCTCTGTACAGAGAAAGATGGGGGGACAGAGATTAATTTTAAGTGCACTAAAATGTTAACATCTGAGGGTTCTGGCAGAAAGATGTCTGAGGTTCTTTATACTCTTTTCCTCATGATTTGGTATATGTGTTTTTTTTTCAAAATAAAAAGTGAATCAAAGGCAAATGATGAGCACAACATTTTGATTACTGGTTCCATGCAGGGAAGGGAGAGAATCGGCATGGCATGTGGCTGACAGGTTTACAAAGGTATTAGTCATGTGCTTTTCATTAAAAACTATTTTATTTTTATTCTTTGTGGGTAACTGTATGTTCCCTGTACTTTTTCATTTGTGACATATTTTCACAGTTTCAAAGTAGAAAACAAGTATTTGTCACAGGAAGAAAGTATCTGGTGCAATTCAAGCTGCCTCGCCTTGGGCTAGGACAGTAATGGGGCACCAGTTAGAGACCGAGGACCCCAATTGTGAGCCAGAACCCACCTGTTTATTGCAAAGTGCCAACATGGCATTAAAGCTGAACATCTGATGCTCTGTTGTGGGGGCGACTTGACTTGTGCACCAGCAGACAGGGCTATGTGTCCTGGGGCTGCTCCCATGCCGTAGGTTTGCCACTACTAGACTTGGAGATCAGAGAGCGGTTCCTTGACATGAGTGAGAAGGCATCAGAGTAAAGAGGCATTCTGGTGAAAGGAGCATTGTGGGTGGTAAGAGAAAGCCCAAGCAGGAGGGCTACGCCTTGAGGTGTAGGTGGCACACGTCTGGCAAGGTGGCGGCCTCTGGGCTTTTGATGAAGCACCAAGTAGATAATGCAGTTAGGAAGCACAGTATTAGAGCGAAGCTTTTTCCATGAGAGCAATGGAGTAATTTAATGTCTTCATATTTTCCCCAAGAAACTGGACAATTCATTGAAAATGTACAATTGAATATGACTCACTACTGACTAGAAAAAAATATTTAGAAACTGTAGATATGTTCAAGAGCTAAATATTCTACTTAGAAATGATAGGTTATGCACTTTGAAAACTAGAGAAATCACAGGCCTAACATGCATTTTTTCCCTTCAAGTGGCATTATTTCATTGAAAGGCAATAATTAGAATGGGTGCTTTTCAAATCTCTAAACGTGCTTCATTCTTTCAAGGGCATTATTCGAACAACTGGGCTCCTGCTTCCAAAGCGAGGTCACAGTTAAGGCAGCTGTGGAAGGAAAAGAAAAGTCATGCCACATCACAATATTTGAGTGCATTTCCCTTTTGATAATGACACAAAATTCTCGGCTGCAAGAGCCATAGATATGCATATATGCTGACCATCCCTCCAATCAAGAATCCTTTATTAAGTGCTAATAAAACTGTATCTGTCTAATGAAAGGATCCAATAACTAAATAATTACAATGAAAAACAATCAATGCTTTCCAGAAGCTCAGTGGGGTCACAGGAAAGGAAGACATTCATCACAGGCAGCACATGACCAAAAATAAGCTATGTCTTGAAAGGCAAAGGGAAGCTGAACAAGAGGAGACAGAAGGACACTCTGAGCTGCTAGTGGTAGAAGAGCTCACAACATACTTGGAAAATGCCCAGAAGTTTAAATGGTTTTAATGGGACAAAGCTGAAGAAATAGCACACTGCAATGTAAGACTGGAAAAGCAGGCTGGCCCCAGGTGATATATAAACCCTTACAGGCAGTAGACAAGAGCACAAGTACCATGCAGGTCAAGCTGTATCATGAGCCAGGTATGTGCTCACAAGCTAATATAGGGTCCTTCCTCCACACGGGGACTGGAGAAAACATTTTCAGTGAGTGTCCATACTTGATCTTAGCCAAAAGGCCAAGAAGCGATTTCAGTGAGCTTCCATGTAGCGCCACATGTTTTGAGACACCCATAGAGTCTCAGTAAACATCAAGTAACCATGATCTGAGATGCTTAAGAAGGGAAGCAAGAGCATGCTCAGGTTAGGTGAATGTGCACCGTTTAAACTCTTCTTAGGGTGGAGCTCTGTTGGCCGCAAGATCCATCCACTTTCACAGGAGAGTTCTGGAAACACCAGGATTCTAGACTTTCATTTTATGTTATGAGGTCAAATGGTGGCAGGCAGAGCACTGAGCAGAACGGGAACAAGCACAGGGGTCAGATCATGCATTGACCTTGCCCTGTGATCCAGACCATATTCACTTAAACCTCCCTATAACTTAGCTTCCTTATCTATTGTAGATGAAACTTTCCTTTAGGTCTAAAAATTTGATTGTAAGATATCAAGTAGCATAATTTCTCTTTCCTTATTCCCAGCATAAATTTCATGTTGTGTTGATACATAAAGAATAAATGAAATCTGCAGAAAGAATTACTAGCACAAAATTTATCTTACATCACTTGACACACATCAACATTTTAACTAAATGCTGGTTCAAATATATGTCAAAGAAGGATTTTAGTAGACATTTGATAAGTGCTTCAAGCAAACACAGTGGAAGTTTTTCAGAGGGATTGTAGATGAACACTAATTTTTCTCTTTTTTATATTTTGAGGGATTAACTTAATAAAACCATAAAAGTTTGGAAAGTAAAGCTATAAAAAGTGAGCATTATATGGAAATCAGAATTTAAAAAACAGAGCAGGCATTACAACATTGTATCAGGAAGGCTCTCTAATCTCAAGGACATACGGCAAGATTTCAAAGACTAAAATAGCATTCATATTCACTGATAAAATCGCACAGCTCTGGTGATTAAGTTTTTTTTTTTTTTTAATATGAACTGCTCCCCATCAGGGGGCTGGAAACAAACTGCTGTCAGAACTCTGTTGCCCATACTTCCTGCATTTTCATCAACCATTTTCTGCACCCTGCCCCGCTCGATCAGCCCCAGCCTCGTGACCACTAATGACGTCCACAGGGAAGCCAGCCACACCCCAGGCCCAACCCTGAGGACTGTGTGTGCTGCCCAAGCACCCAACAGGAAGGAACTGGTGCTGGGGAAACCACAAGACCTGCTTGGCCCAACCTTAGCCAGCCCCGAGTATGGACACAGGGCCATCAGCATTTTACGCGCTCATTTTTAAATAGGCTTTTGTGGGAATCTTGAATTAAATTCAGTTCAATTTCCTATTATTTAGCTAATACTCTGTTAGTTCTTGGCTAACAAAGTATTTCATCACAAGTGTACCTAAGAATTTCTTTACAGCTAACTGGATTCTTAGATTTTCTTTCACATGCTTAATCTATACTTTTGCCATTTCCAAGTGTGTCATTGTTTCTTCTACCTGATAAGCATGTAGTAAGCACCTACCATGTGCCAGGATGGTGCTGTCCTTAAAATATGGGAACAATAACCACAATCCTAGCCTTGACGCTTCCTCAGAATATTGAAAGTAGCCAGGTGTGGTGGTTCATGCCCGTAATCTCAGCATTCAGGAGGCTGAGGCAGGAGGATCGCTGTGCGTTTGAGGCCAGCCTTGGCTACAAAGTGAGTTCAAGGCCAGCCTGAAGTGCATAGTGAAACCCTATTTCAAAAAGACAAAAAAAAATATTGAGAGTATAAGTGCAAATTCATACCAAGTCATCCTCCTAGTCCAAGAGAAGTAACATTGACATATGTCATTTAGGTTGTGGGCACACAAATGCCATTTAGTTTTTTTTTTTTTTTTGGTTTTTCTCCAGTACCGGGAACCGAACTCACGACCTTGCGCTTGCCAGGGAGGCGCTTTTGCCGCTGAACTAAATCCCCAGCCCCTACAAATGCCATTTAAACAGGTCTACCACAGATAGACTGGATACCAGTCTATGAAAAGCTATCTCTGGTACCCTACCCCACTTCTACGCCCTTTTAGTCAAACCGACCAGGATTCTTTCAAAAATACACCAGTTCTCTCCCAGACTGACACTTTGGGATGGATTTAAGTAAATCACCATGCTGCCCTGTGTGTCAAAGGTTGACTAATAACTGTGGAATGAAATAACCCATACCCTGATGAGCACCAGCTTGCTGGCAGAACTCTCTAGGCACATGAATCTGTCCTTCCAGTACCTCGGAAGTCACACCAGGCCCAGGGCAGATCATGATACCTTCCTCAGATGTGATGGGGGGAAGTGGGGAGGTGAAAAAGGGAGAGACAAAAACCAGACTCAGAGACAGAGGTAGGGGAAGAGAAGGGCCTGCTGTTTGCCAGTGGCTAGGAGGACCAAGTTGGGACGTGAGTTCACCATATCCTAGTCATGCGGGTGCTGAGAAGTGCTTGGTGTGGACCTTAAGCCAGAGGACTGTGATGAACGGGAAAGCGTGCTTTCTGAAAGCAGATGGGTCTTCTCCTTCTCTTCAGCATAGGAAAGAGAGAAATGAGATGCAGTGCTTGTCTCTGAGGCTTCGCAAGGTTGGAAGAAACTGACTTGCCCAAACTTGTCACAGTTGGTGAGCGTTTGCCAAGTCTGAGAGCCCTTGCCCCTTCCTTGGAATATGAAGATAGCCATTCCCTTCATTATGGCTCCAGATAATCACTCTTTTTTTCTGTACTGGGGATTGAACCCAGGGGTGTTCTGCATGCTAGGCTAGCACTCTACTGCTGAGTCACAAGATTAGGCCTTTCTATTAATTTATTAGTTATTTTTACTTTGAGACAATCTCGCTAAGTTGCCCTAGCTAGGCTCAAACTTCCCATCCTCCTGCTTCAGCTTCCCAAGTAGTTGGGGTTATAGGCATGCACTGCCATGCCCAACTAGCAACCAGGTTTTATACTGTTGCTTCATTACTGAAATACAAATTTGATTCTGGATTATTTGGACCCATTCCTTCATTTGCTAAAATCAGATATTGTAATCAATAATGAAGAAAAGTTTTATTTTAATCCTGTTTGAAACTCTCTCCAAAAGAGTAAGAACTAGATTTTAGGACTAAACAGCGTTATTCAAGGCATTAGTGTCCAATCTTCTTATTTTAGAAGCAACCCAAAGGGAGTTAAAGACTTGGCCAAAGTTACGCTGCATGGAAACCATTGCTTCCTTGTGATAAAAAGATAGATTTTTCAAAGTGATTGGCTAGCAGCCACATAATGGCTCTTGACTTCAAAAAACTGAAGTTAATGAATGAACCTTCCCCGTTGAGCTCTCAGAAAGGTCCTAAAAGAATCTTATCTCTGCATGTTAGGATGTCAATAAAGTTTATTACTGGCAGTTTCATATATAGGACAGATTTACAGCAATCCATATAGATATGTTTTCAAGTCAGTAGGGATACCTTTTTCATTTGCAAATAAAATCTTCTTTTGAATAAACATCTGACTCTTAATAAGCAAATAATGGAAAACATATACAACAACTGTTGTTAATATTACTTTTCCATATTTGCATTTTCTTCTTCAAAAAGTGATGAACTCCAATGTCACTTTCATTTTCTGAAGGTTTCTCAGCTGAATTTAATTTTCATTTTATCATTTTAAAGAGCTGGGACAACGGGACTTTGAAGAGCTTAGCAAATAAACAGTGGGTGTTCAAGAATAATTTAATTATCATATTTCATGGAACAGTAAGTTTTGTTAAGTTTTTTTGTTTGCTTGTTTGCCAAGTCAAATGTTCGTGCCTGTGTTCTTTTTATAGAATGTGTGATTTGAGAGGTCAAAAGTCATTGGTCATTTTGACAGCCTTAATTAGTCATTTAAATTGGTAATTACTAAAATCATTATGTGAAGAAAAGCTCATTGTGTTAATCATAAATGGTGTCATCTTTTCAAATAGACTCCTTTCCAGATCCTTTTGTTAAAATATGCCATTTTGGTATTTAATTTAAATTAAAGCACTGCCTAGCTATGTCAGGAGAAGAGGTATGGTGAAATTGAATTAGAAAAACTGAATATTTTTACATTTTAGCTGCACAAATTAAATGAACTTCTGATGACTTAGGTCCATTAATTCTTCTAATATTCTGACATTTCCACTTCAATCCAAAAGCAAAATAATAACATTTTCAAAGGCTTTTCTCTATTGCTGCTAACTCACATTCATTCAGTATTATCATCTCTACATTATTAAATGTAGGTTTAAATGCTGAGTCCAGCAAACACAGGCATTTATTTCTAGCACATTAACACTGCTGTGAATGATGAGAGACAAACATATATCACTTCAGTGGGAGGGGAAAACACTTATTTGTGAACATCATCAAAATCAAGACTACAAGAAACCACGTGGCTGATGCAATAGTGCCAGCCAACTGCTCCATGTTTATCTTGCCCAGAAATACACAGTTATGTAGAAGGAGAAGAAGCAATGATGTTTTGTTTACAAAGCTTAACCTACTCTGTGCCAGTCCTTGGGAAATGACAGCACTCAAATAGTGTACAATGTGGTGTCTCTCCAAATGCCCCACCTTGCAGAGATGTCAAAAACTGTTAAGCAGAGAAAAAAAATCCACAGCTCTTGTCTTATTAAGAAACTTTCAAAGAAACTCTTCCTATGGCGGGTCCTCCACCGTTACCTTTCCCCCAACTGCTTCCTGCAGTGGATGCCAACTGCATGCTTAATGATGCTAGGCTTTTCTTGCTTGATGGGACCAGAATGCAGCCGTAGTCAGGAGGAATTCAGCCCGGAAGGCAGGCTGTCTGCATGGGACTCCAGATTCACCATCAATTAGCCAGTTGATCTGGTTCTCTAAGTTGCCCCTGGACTTTAAGACCTTTTCTGTCCTATAACATAAGGAAAATAACCCATTGTCATAGGGTCCTTGTAAGGATTGGAGAGACTGTACAAGCGGAGCCCCTGACAGGAAGGACACACCCACTGACTGCTCATGTGACTGCATGTCTGATGCTCATCGAGCTCCATCAGCAGACTATGGAGAGCAGATTGAGCATCAAGGCACGGGGTTAATGAGACACAGTGGGAGGTCCTAGCTCCACTGTGCTCTCTCCCTTACATGCACCCAACACACTCCCCTGGATGACCTTTAAGCACCTCTGCAGTAAGGAGTGCCTGGCCCCAAGTCTTATTTTCTTAACATTAACAGAATCTGAAAGCAGTGAAATACACAAGTTTGAAACAGTGCTTCAGATAACAGTGAGAGGTATGAAGCAAAAGAAGCAGAGGGTGGAGGCCTGGAGAGATACTTCCACTCACGGTCCAGGATGGCTTTCCTGAGGAAGGGACATCTGAGAACGAGAGGAATTAGGTAGGACAAGCTGTAAGACCTCTGGGGCAGAGAAATGACAAATGCAAGGATTCAGTCACACTGTCATGATCTAATGTACCCCAAAAGCTTCAACCTAAGCATTTTTGGAGGATACAAGCTTTCAGTCCCTAATACATCTGTTGGAATGGTTCCACTTTAACACCCCCGGGTCTGGGCAGTAACATTCCCTTCACCCTGTAACACATTTATGGTGTGTGAACTCCCACACTCTCACCCAGGGTTAAGAACTCTGGCTGATTGAGATTGCAACCATGAAATGTATGGTTCTAACTTTTTTTTTAACCTGAATTTAAAAGCTTAAATTAACTTCACACTACAATTAAGGTGAAGAATAAAATATAACACAAATCAGCAAGGGATTTCCCTAAACTTATTTAGTAATTAACCCATTCTCACTTTAATTCTTAGGTGGTCTACATTTTATCTCTGCCTTAAGTGGAACTTTCGAAGACTTGCAGAATAAACCACATGGCACTGCCTTCTCATACAATTATCTTTACCCAATGAAATACTGTGAAAATACGGCTGAAGATGTAGTGCATTATTTTTGTTTCTCAAGTTTTAATATGTTTGCAAGTAAGCAGATGATCTTGTTAAAGAGCAGAGCCAGTATGTCCTGTGTGAGTTTTTGGGTTCTTCGTTTCCAGTCAGGTCCAAGAGACACCAATGTCTCCAGCCCTTGAAATGTACCTTGTGATGGCCTATCTCTGCATCATGCTGCTCTCTATGAAAAGTTTCAAGGAAGAAAATGTATCTTGTCTCCTGAGTGTCAGTAGAAGCTGAAGTTGAACACGTCTAGATCAAATTATTTTCTTTAACTTTATAAACTTCCTTACTTAACCTCATGGTGTTTTTATGTTTACTTGCCAACAGGAAACACCTTTAGCAAGACTATAGGATTTAATGCTTACGCATTTTATTCACTGATCATATTCCATTGACCAACATCTGACTACACTCAACTTTCCTAACAATACTATTTTTTTAAAAACTTTTACTTTCTGCTCCCTTGCTATATTGTGTTGTCGTCTTACATGCATCTTTGTGAGACACTCTGAATCCTTAATTTGAAGAAAAGAGAATGTGAAATACAACTCTCACAGCAGCTTAGATAAAGGGAAGTGTGTTCTCCAGGACACACAATACATTGGAAAATGTGAGGCAACTCCTGGAGTGGTGTGAGGGTTTGCGAATGGAGCAGCAAGCAGTCCTAGAAGACTTGAGAAAGATTAGCCCTATTCCCTTCCACAGTTTGCTAAAGGCCTTGCTAGCTGCAAGATGAGAGCAACCGAGTGAGTTAGTTTTAAGGATTTAACCACTGAGCTTCTGGTTACCTTAGAGTAGTATATTGTTGTTGTTATTAAGGATACAGGGAGCATCCTTGTGTTGCTACTAACCTCAGAGGAATGCTAGATGAATACTGTGAATGCTGACAGCTTCTCTGTATCACTAGTGGGAAGACCCACTTCCTGTTCGTTTGGTAGAGTTACATCTTACGTAGGTTGGAAGGCAACACTAACAAACTCTCCAACTGAGAGATGCGAGGAGGCACAGCTACAAAACTGCAAAACTACTGGAAGTTTACTGGGATCCTAACCCTCTGTACTTGCCATTCCTAATGTAAACAGGGTCCCACAGCAGTTACTTAAATTGGAGCAAGGTCTATTTAGTGCATGAGTCTCAGCAATCTCTATATCTTGCAACAAATGATAGCTTCTTTCTACAACGTCTCTGAGAATTGTAAATGCACGTGACACTGTGCCCGGCGTTCTGTAGGTTCTCACTGAATGTTTTGCCTCATGCATTTACTATTCGTGTTTTCTTATATTAGGCACCTAACAAAAGGGCTAGGGAGGAAAAGACAAGCCAAAACCATACATGATGGCTCTGGCTTTCCTTTTTTCACTCTTCTAGAAGTTTTGTAAACCATTTATCTTCAAAGTCACTTCTCCAGTGCCTCTGAGGAATCCCAAGTATGAGCTGATACAATCAAACTTGATCTGTAAACAATTTTGTGTTTTCTTGACCAAGCAAAGAAGCCAAGAGACTCTCCTCATATAAAAACATAAATGCCTGTTTCTGCTAAAGTGTAAGGACCTTGCTATAAGGAGCTATGTCAAAGGAAAGAAGAAAAAAGACTGCCATGAATGCCAAACAAATGGACCTTTATTTTGCATATCGCTTTAACTTTGGACATTGACAATAAGACACGTGTGTTGCTTTCTTTCATTCAGTATCAATTTGAAGATCTTTTCACTTACTTCTAGCATGACTGTTCGGAAATTCCAGTCTCCTCCATGTTTAAAAGTCTCTCCCACCCTCAACTATTAAATGTCACACAGTTCAGGGGGGAGGAAGTTCTTCCTTCTAAGAATTTTTCATGGTCCTGTAAACACATTATATATTCATTTCTTCTCTATCCAAGCTCTTTTGGCAGGTCAAAGGTTCTGCTTCCTATACAAAGCTCCCTAGAATAACCAAAGTAGTATTTTAAGGGATAGAAAAGTCAGAAAATATCAAAGCAAGGAAATGGAATTTTTGGGATTACTAAAATAAATACTTCCCTGTCTTTACTCATTACCCTTTCTGGGAGGGCAGGCAGGGAGAAAACATACCAGTTAACTCTGATAACATCATGCGGGATTTTATCATCGTTATCAACAAAATTCAACACAATTTAATTTGAGTTGCAGAAGAGTTTTTGTGCAATAGAAAAGTCACAAAGGCATTACATTAAAGAGAACATGCAAATAAAGTAGTATGCTCCAGTTTAAGAAATATATAAAATGCTTTAGGCAAAAATTGAGTAACTGGTTATTTTCTCTCTGGTAAGCATTCATCTGCCTTTGGGTTTCCCCTCCATTCCCCCATCCTAGGTACCTCTCACCTTCCCTTTTACCCCAAAGCTTTCATAGTTCTGACTCACCGAAAATGTTCCCTAACTTGCAAGACACTATCTGAATTAACTGGTATGTTTTCTCCCTGCCTGCCCAAGTCTTTTTCTCCCAGAGTGGCAAATCTGATGTAATGTTTGGCAGAATAGTTACCTATATTTATCAAAACAGTCTTTTTCTTTTAAAATACAATCATGTATACAGAAAGTTACATAAATTTTAAATTTATATTTTAATGGCTAGAGAATTAAATGAGCTAGTTTGTGTGAAAGCACGAATACATGGGATGAATTTTGAAAGAAATGTTTCTTATCAAGAAAGAATTTCCAGTTAGTAGCATCACCATTTCATATGGTATGGATATTCAAGCAAATTGACACAACACTCAAGTTCTGACGTGTGAAAGATGTTTCTCATCACTTTAGAGCTTGAAAAGCTTGCCCTGTATGACACTCAACAATGGAATTTTGGGATATTACTTAACTGGATCTCCTAATTTGTTCCTTGAATGAGTAGTTATTCCATTATTTTCTACAAAAATATTTTAAGATAACTATAAGGAGCATATATTTCTCCTTTCAAAATATATGGCTTTTACTCATAATTGTTCTTGGAAGGGACACAAAATACGGTAGGTCCTGACCATTTTATTGCATGTACATGAGCCTACTCCAGTGCCTTGGGTTACACCGGAGTTCAAGATCGGTGCGGATATATCTCTACTTCCCCCTGCAACGGCTCTCAGAGTTGACCCCTTGGTCACGCCCTTGATCTCCGCTTTTCACAACACATTTTAAAGATTTCTTGGTGTGTGTGTGTGTGTCTGAACACATATGCACAATTTCATTCTTACAGTCCACAACTACTTGGTTAATCTGACAACTTCATCTATCCTTATTGAATTGGGTAGAGTTAGTACTCCACAATCTCTCTGTAACCTTATGGAGGATTTTGTTCGAGGATTTTCTGAAAGGACACTGTCTACAAGTAGCACAGAGATAGTTTTTCCTAGAGGAGTTCTGTTGTCCCTCAAATATGTTTCAACAGATGACAGCTTGCGCCAATACACACAGGCAGTCCCACCAGACTGTACAAGTGAGCTATTCATAATCATTCCTCCTGATCCCATTCTTTTTCTGCTTTGACAACCAGGCTTTGAGGATATAAAGCAAGTCCGAAGGGCCTGGATCGGTACAAGTAAACTTGGATTTGTTTTGACCACTGGTTCAGTGGCAAGGTTTTAAGTTCCAAAGGGGTGCCCTGTCCCTCAGAATCCCATTGAGTTTGGGTGGCAACTTGAGGGAACTCGGCATCTTCCTGCTTCCCTTTAAGAGCTAACCTACAGGGAGAAGTGCCAAGCACAGGCCTTACTGCCAAAATCGCTGCCCACACTGCCTGCAAGATGTGTAAGATCCCATGAAATGTTTTGGCACAAGCTAGACCAGGAGTGTTGGCCAAGGTGCTGAAGCAGGGGTTGGGGAGCATCTTTGCCAGTGAGTGCCTCCCCACTGATCTCTGAGACACTGAGCTTATTCATTGTGACAAGATGCTACCAGAGTCTCAAATCTCGCATTATTTTGGAGAAAATAGTGTATGAGTGGTGTAGAGGAGTATCTGGAATACATATTCTATAAAAATTCCAGTGCTACAAAAATTCTACCATCCACCGATACACAAATACACACACACACATCATCATCATCATCATCATCATCATGCTGTTTACTTCACTTGAAGGCTGTCGCTGTTGTACTACTCTACCACATCATCACTGAGATTTTGTAACATACATCAACTGCAAAACAGGTTATTGTAAAACAAGCGTCAGGGAAGGATGAAGCCGCAATCCTGAATGATTCTTTAAAAGTAAAAACTACTTTCTACGAATATCTCAAGATTTCAATGTCACTACTCCCCCCTCAACGTTCTTTCTGACAGTTTGTCTCTCCTGCCCTGCAAATATGGATATGGTATCAGAACCACAGGCGGTCCCTGGCAAGGTGGTGGATAACAGTTGAAGCGCCTCTGGGTGGCTGCAGACTGCAGGTTGTGGTAAGAGACAGACAAGGCGCCCCGGCCACCAACTCATTTCACACCCGTCTCCCCCACGCTCTTGGACAACTGTTTCTTCCCTTTGCCAAGCAATTTGCTTCCGTTCTGCTCAACTTTCCGACCTCTGGCTTTAGAGAATACTCCTGGCTGTGGGAACTGGCTCTGGGAAGCTTTTGGCTCTGTCCTCATCGGTGACTGGCAAGAGTAGCACTTTCTTTGACACTCTTAAAAAGAGCTGTTTAATTCCTAATGATATTTACTGGCAAAAAGGAAAATGAAACACACAACGCGGATTACGGCCCAGCCAAGTCAGGCCAACAGCTCCGCGCCCGAGCCCGGGTCTGGTCTTGGTGTGCGATTGTTTCCACTCGCTTCGCTTTGCCACCAGTTTTGAGTGCTCTCCCCTCTTCTGTCCACCCCGAAGTGTGACACCTACTGGAATTTATGAACATCTGGAGATGTATGGATATGATCTGGGTATCAGACGCTGGCTGCTGCCCCAGGGACTTCCCGCGGAAATCACCCAGCTCTCGAAGGCCTTTCAATAAGGAAGTAACCAGTGCAGCCTTGGAGGGAGAACCCCGCGAAACCTCTTAGAAAAATTCCAGAAACCACTGGGCACTGAATGACCTTCGTCTGGGCCAGCTGTTACCCCAACCTCTTCGGTAGCCATATAAAGTGGTTTGTGGGTTTTCAGCCCTGGTGGGAGGCCTGTGCTGAGTACATTTATATTCACACTAGAGTTAAAGTGGGGTCCCAGCCTTTAGCCTGGGGAGGACCTCCCGGCCACATTCTTTGCATTCTGAGAGGGACGCGCTGACCTGAGCGCCCAGGGGTCCCTATCTGCCGTCCTGGATGCCGTCCCGGTACCGGGTAGCTCTCGCCTGGCACAGGTGCGGCTGCATTTCCGACCCCCTCCCCTCCTCCTCAACACCCGGGCGCATCCTCTCCCACGCTGCACTTCTGCTGCCCCCGCAGCTGCGCCTCCC
>NW_004955453.1:9149821-9177870 GCF_000276665.1 Chinchilla lanigera | reverse complement strand
GGGGACGCGGGCGGCGGGGCTCGGGCGGGGCCTGCCAGCCGCTCCCCGGCCCGAGGACGCCTGCAGAGTGGGCGCTCGGCCGCTCTGCCCTTGGACCCCCGCTTTCTGGGGCTGGAGAGTGCGGGGGCAGGCGCTGGCTCCCTCCCTCCTCGGGAAGGGGCTGGGGGCTGGGGACTGGGGTCCCAGTACCATCGCCTAAGCCAGGGTTCTGAAGTCTCCTTTGCTCAGCGTCTTTAAGCAGGGCTTTGGAATAAGCTTCCACATTCATTCACACCTGCAGTGAGTATTCATTCATTAAGCACCTACCACATACTCGCTCACACATTTATAGGAGGGGGAGGGTAACTTACCAGCGCACCTTAAGGCTGTAAGGGGCTGGTACTTTTTTCCAGGGAGTGCAGGTGGGAGGCAGCAAATAACCATGGGAGGGGGTGAATGAATACAGTAACTGAACTGGATAGTTTCAGACACGAAAATGAGCTAAAAACCCATGTGCATCACGCTAACGTGGTGTAAGAGATTTCCGGAAGGTTTGGGGATATCAGGCAAGACCTGAGGGTAGGGTTACCTGGTAGTGGGTCAGATATGGACTGTTGGACCTCACATTTGTGTTGTTTTTCTGCTCCCACTCTTATCAGACCTCCATCTGGCCCGCCCCGGTCTCCAGCTAGCTGATTAGATCTTCTAGAATGTCTCATCCTGAGTCACGTGCAAGGTGGCTCTCTCACTCCGTGTGGATGGACGTGCGAGCCCTCTGGGATGAGTTTGGAGGGGTCTGGAATAGCCTAAGTACCCTGGGTTTTCAACTGCTTTTATGGATCCCTGACCCTGTTTTTCTAAAGCCAATAGCATAGAGTTTTAACCCAAGAGCCACATTTGGTGTTAAGAATTCTTGAAGCTGTTGATCAGCGCGCTGGGGTCAGCTTTTCGTTAGCTGAATTCAGCTAGCCAGAGATATTGGTTAGCGTTATTTCTGCGTAGTGAAGAAATCGTGATGGGCAGAAGCTCTGGAAGGTTGGGGAGGTGAAGTACCATCCAAACCGCCTGGTTCCAAGACACCGTACGTAAGGAGGTGCCGTGTCCTGCACCGTGTGCTTTCCCACTGGTACGCAGTACAGGAATGGCCTCATCTTTAAGAGTAACCAACGTAGGCGCTGGCCTCTGTGGACCCAGAGGAAGATCTGCATAGGAACAACCCCCCAAGCACACCCTCTTATAGGTGCAGCCTGAGTTGGTGGTTTTAAATGCGTGTGCTTGAGATCATGCGTTATGCAGTTTTGAATGTTTTTGAGCCTCTCTGGAAGGGGTTGCTAATCCTTGTCTTTGGTATCAGAACGCTGGCTGGAACATGGAAGGCACCGTGTGAGTACTGGCTTATGGATGACTTCCCAGGCTCAGAGGGCTGGTGTAGAGAGACAGAGGTTGTTGTCTGAGGCGGAAAGACAGAGAGAAGGGAATGGTGTGCTGGAAAGGAAGGCTGTAGTAACGGGAAAAATGCATTAGAGAGAGCGTCCTGGACGGTGCAATCCAATGATCCCAAACACCAAGTAAGCCTCACAATCCGTTCTTCACTGCATCAGTGAGCGGAAACCCACTGCGTCTCCTCTGTCACTGTTACTGATTCTACTCTTTGCAGCTTCCGGAGGTCGTGAAGAGCATTAGTGTGAGTGGATTTGGTGAATTTTGGTGAGCAAAATTCCCGTGTGCCCTACTCAGGCCGTGTAAGGTGTTAGTTCCATAGACCACACTGAGAAGGCAAGTGGACATAAGTGTGACAGGAGGGAGACACTTATAGCAGACATGTATGTCGTCACATCGTGTAGCAGCACATACTACATCCCCAGGGAACTTCCATAAGAATGATGCCCCAAGGGGCTGCTGCTCAGCCCTTAACAATCATGTAGGTTTTAGCTGAATCTCCTGGGTGCTATGGAGAAGGAGCCCAGTGTCTCCAAACTTGGAATCTGTGGTGAAAGCAGTCCCATTTTTTGTTGCACAAATGTGACTTCAGATCTGCTCATTTGGGACTCACTGACTCCTTGCTAATCATTCATTTTTCTTGATTTTGTGGAGAAACTGGCTAGATGCTTTGGTAAAGGCCAAGCTATGGACTACGTTAAGTTTCTTAGCTCATATTCCTGTATTTCTGCTTGGCCTTTACCCTGTCCCCACATTTGTACAGTACCTCACTTTGCTTCATCCCGAATCTCACCCAGGACTTGCCTAGTTCTGAGATTTCCCTGCAGAAGCCAACCCTTTCTGGTTGCTATTTTTGAGAGCACGAAGTTAATAAATCTTCAAGGCCTTACAACATTGTAGAGCAGTGATTAAAAGCACATTCTCATTTAAATCCAACTTTACTTCTACCCATAGGCAAGTTACTGAGCTCTATAACCTTCAGTTTCTTTACCTGGAAATTGGACCTAACCATAGCGTGGCGGGGCTGCCCCACGAACATAAACTAATTTCGTTTCTTAGAAAGTGTCCGGCCCCTAGGCTTCAGTAGCTGTCATTTTTACTAGGCTTGTGGATCACGAGTAGGTTCCAGAACTTTTATATCTTTTTAGTTCAATTGGTTGTGACTGTGAACATGGTATGGGTATTCTGGAGACAGTCCTTAACCCAAATAGGTTCACAGTGGGATTTCTAAAATAAAAACATAATCCCTAAATTACAACACCCAGTCAGTATTAGGTAATACTTCTTACCTTGTCAAGAGAATATTAAAGAGTAAGGAGAGGAATATGGTTTGAAAGTTTTAATATTAAGTGTGACTCGGTAGTCCTTGCCATAGTTGGAGCTGTTTGGCAGAGACATGGGTCTCTGTGTTGTGTATGGACAAATGCGATGTGTGTTCATGACTGTGTTTAGAAGGCAGCCCCCTCCTTGGAAGAAAATTACACTTAGAGTTGAACGATCTGAATGTGAAACTCTGTCAAGCTATGTATTTTGCCCACAATAACCATGCAGCTCAGCATTAGCATGCTTGGGGGGCATAGCTCAAGGAGAGGGACATGGGTAACATAAAAAAAATGTTCATTTGTGTGAGACAGGGTCTCCTTAGGTAGTTTAGATTGGCCTTGAACTCACTATGTAGCCTACTTTGACCTTGAACTTGCAGTGATCCTCCTGCCTCAGCCTCCCCACTGATGAGGGGGAGGATCACTGGTTTGTGCCACCATACCTGGCCCAAGAAAGAATATTTTTGACTGGGAACTAGTCTCCAAGTTCTCTATTCTTTCACTTTAATTTCTAGTCTGGCCTCAGGGTATTATTGTCCTGGAATCTTTTTTTCTTTCCATCTGTAAAAATTACGCTGAGGCAGATTTTGGCTCATTCTGAGGAAGAAGGACATGATTAATAACGGTTAGATTTTTCAGTTTCTTGAATGCATAAGGGAACCTCTTGTGCTTTTGCTTTCTTAGACATCCTGATTTTCTCTTTTTATTCAGTGTGTTGATTATTCCAGATGTCCATCATTGTTAAAGATAAATACCTTGATATGTCAAAAACTTGTAGGAAGATGTTTTATTTTTCAAGAGAGCCACATAAAATAAATATATCGTCTGATATTTCATTGAGAGTTTTACATCTACACACATGAGTAAGATTGCTGTACTTTTTCCTTTAATATGGAATTAACTTTATTACATTGTGTCAGGAATATTTTTTCTAATTTACTAAATTGGATTGAAGAGCTTTTTGTCTCTTTCTGTTGCCAGAACAATTTAAACAGCATTAGGGTTATTTATTTATTCTCTAAAGTTGAGATAGAATCCAACTGTGGAACCATTTGGTCTTAATACATTTTTAAATGAGATATCTACATTTACTTTCAAATCCTTTCTATCACAGTTGTTCTATTCAAGATGTCCACATTTTGTTTTTTTTCTTAAAATGTGTATTTTCACTAATATTACCAATGTTTCTAGGTTTCAAAAATATTTCCTTAGAATTTCATGAAGCATTAAACTACATATTTTAATTCTATTAATGCATTTTATTTAATTTTATTGTAAAGATTTTAAACATACTTAAAAAGTGGTAAAGAGAATACAATGTATAGCCATAATTTTAAATGGTTAAATTATAGAAATCACCATCTTTTTTCTTGAAATAGTTGGCATGTATCTTTCAAAAGTAAAACTCCCTCCTCCATAACTGCAACATCATTTAACATACTGAGCTCAGTTAAGAAACTCTTAATACCTTCATCACTTCCAGTTACCCCCAAATGACTTTTCTTTGTACCTGATTTTACCAACTCAAAATTTCACCACAGAAGGCAAAGTAATTTGGTTGTTATATTTCAGTTTGATTTTCAACCATACCCTTCCCTCTTTTGAAAATGACATTTATTGGTTAAAGAGACTGTACCAGTTGTCCCATGTTGTTTATTTTTTGTCGCTAGCACTGAATTTCTTCCATTTAATTTAAAAGCTAAAATCTCCCCTCAACCAAGGGCTTAATCAGTTTTCTCATTTAGAATCTGGAATTATTTTACTTCCTTTGTTCCTCAGGTTTTCAAGGGGGATTATCTACTAATTAGCTTCTTCAAGGAACTGGTTTGCGTTTATTAGTTTGACTTTTGTTGTAGTTGTTAATAGGCGGATACTTCCTATACCAGAAATCCTAGATGTTTAGAAGAAAAAATAGCAAGGTTTAAATGCATAACATCTTAAATTTTCATTATGGCAAAAGATATAATAAAACAACTAATAGGCAAATGATGTAATTGAATAAATACTTGTAAGAAAAGTAAAGAAGACCAACATCTGTACTATGCTATTATTAAAAAGGTCTTTTACTAATTGCCAAAAAATAGGCTAATTCATACAAGAGAAAATCAAATATAAAAGAAAAATCCTGTGGCTATGAGTTTCTTGGGAATAGATATGTATAAAGAATTTATTGTTTCTAATATTGAACGTTGCCAACTCACATGCAGAAATCACGGCATCTACTGCAATTGTCTCTAGAGAAGGCTCTACCAAACATATTATTTAACAAATACCAAGTGATTATTTACTCTGCAAAAGAGAAAGGGGTTGCATTTTTTCTAATAGGCAGTCTCGGAAAGAAATAATGCTTCTAAAGTTTTAAATTGATGCTACCAATTTAAAAATACTTATGCAGTTTTACAAAACCTTAATTTCATAACCTGATTAGGTGGACAGAAAACACTTGAAGAAGGTATACTTTTGGTAGCACTAATTGATGTGAAGAAACTATTTCCAGGATTAAAAGCAAATCTCTCTGTTCTCACACCCGGTATCAGGCATGTGGTTTTGGTGTGCACTTGTCTTTGAGCTGAACCATTTCCTGTGCGCACACTCTGCTGGCTCTACTCTTGCTGTGGTAAAGAGAAGTGAAATAGAAATATCACAGGGTTGCTCAGGGCTCAATTTTAGAGTGGGGGTAAAGCAGGGGAACGAAAGCAATGCAAACTGCATGTTTTTCTGACACCCCAGGCAAAACTGGTGAATCGACTGGCCTCCAGGACTTCTGTTCAGAGAAAGCCTGTGAGCTTTTGCTCTTCCCTACACAATCATTACAATGCATTAATACAACCAGATTAGAGTTTTTCATTACTTTATCTTCTAGCAGTGTCTCATGTGTAGGCCTCAAAATGTGCTCTGTTCTGAGCTAATCATGAATATTGTCCCTTTTCTCCCTGTTTGCTTATTTGCTAAAGGGAGAAAGTAAAGTAAAACAGCTACTTTTATGGATATCTTAGAAGCAGTAGGAGAGTTATTATGCAACTAGTTGAACAAATCCTAATAAAGACTAAGTATTTTTGGTAGTTTTTAAAAAAGAGCTATTTGCACCATCACGTATGCAAAGCTCCAGGCTCACATTACCAGGAGACATTTCTGACAGTGCCATGAAGCTTGTGTTCTGTTAAAGATATGCTTGCATTGGATCTACTTAGAAGCACATGAGTATAATTCTTAAAGCGCAATAGAACGTTCCATAAAAATATCAAATGTTTATTACTCTTCTCTGCTTTCATGTGTGTCAACATTTATCCAATCAATGATGATCAGCTTGATGAAGTTTACCTGTGAGGGTCAAATAAGTGCTCGTTCTGTGAATCTACTGGATTAAATCCTATTAAGCATTCCAGTGGTTGGATTCTTTTTTTTTTCCTAGTACTGGGAATGGAACTTGTGACCTTGCGCTTGCCAGGCAGGTGCTGTGCCGCTGAGCTAAATCCCCAGCCCTTCCAGTGGTTGGATATGTAGTCTTTCTTTGAATATTTTGGGCAGTGATAAGATAGCTGATGTATAAGTATTGAATTTTCTGATAAAAACTTCTAGAGTTATACAGGCTGATCAAACCATACAATGTATATTTAAATTTTTAAAATAATAGTAAAAGACACATTGCTATTGCTTCCCTTCAGAATGCTCCCACTTGTTTGTAACACTTATCCTATCGTTCTTGCCTCTTTGTGAAGCAGTTCTGGAAGTTCTCTTTTATGTCTTTAGGAGGTGCAATAAAAATACAGTGAATACTGCTGCGGAGGCACCCAATGGAAAGGCAGGTTCATATATGCACCCCGGTGCATCCTCACCCATCCTTTTCACCAGATCCGGCCATATGCAACCACGGACTCTTCCCCAGATCAAATGACTGTGAAAGGTAAGCCTCTTGAATTGGTTCAGTACACTGAGACAGCCAAGACCACACAACTAAAGACATTCATGAAAGGAAACTTCCAGAATTGCTTCAGAGCATGGCAAGAATGATAGGACCAGAGTGTTAAAAGCCAGGGGAGTATTTTGAGGTACATTCAAGGCAATGTGTTTTTACTGTAATAATTTTTAGAATTTAATCAAGCACCTTATATACTTAGATATAAATTGATCAAGGCATTTGGAGACTATCAGGGCTAGAAGTGTCGTGGAAATCATCCTAAGGCATTTGCTATTGTTTTGCTTTGCTTGTTGTTATTGCTGCAAATGGTGTATATAGAAGAAGTGAGAACCCAGAAGTAGGTGCTATATTTCAAATCCACTAATCAGTGACAAGAATTCTTGGTGCCAAAGACAAGAATGCTTCTCAGATTCATGAGTTTGGTGTTACATCTCAATTTACCATGAGTCCAGAAACAAGAAAGGGAGGAAAGTCAAAGACTAATGATAGTGTTCTAGAGAGGCAGCCCAGAACCGCCAGGGTCATAGTCTGTCTGTAGAATCATGGGTGGGACCAAGGAGAAACATCATTGGAGTAGGGGCTGAATTTTTGCATATGTTAAGATTCAGACCAGATTTCTTCGGATGTATTTTTCCTTCCTAATCTGTTAGGTGTCACTCCTACATGATCAGATAATACTGTCTGGATAATGAGGGCTTTTGTTCATTTGCTACCTCCAGGGTTAATAATAACTGTCATTGAGTATCTACAGCCTACTGTGTAATTTATCTGAAACTTTTTGTTTTATTGCAGTAATGGGTATTGAACCCAGTCCCTTTGCACTGAGTTACATCCCCAGTCTTATTTAATTATATAGTGAGTTAGGTTCTCACTAAGTCACTAAATTTCTCAGGCAAGGCTAGAATTTATAATCCTCCTGCGTTAACCCTCCAGGTACTGGGATTATAGGCAGACTCTACCATGATTGGCAACCAGAAACTTTCTGAAAGGTATACTTGAGTTACACTCCAAAGTAGGGTATTTGCATTTTTATGGAAGAGGAAACTGAGGTTACTATTCAGTTTGACTAAACCATATATCTAATAGGCAGTCAAGTCAAGGTGGAAAATTGTGTATATCAGGCTCTAAATCTCATTTCTATGTGTTATAAAGAGTAAGTTCAGGGTCTGTCGATAGTCGTGGCAGATACAAGACTTCCCTCATTGTTCATTATCCATCCCACATCCTTTCTATTATCTGAAGTTGCTTCCCCAATTCCTTTGACTCTAGGACTGTAAGTATGATATAATGTTTTCGGTTAGAAGCATTTGAGTGAGATTTAGAAGGCATAGAGCAGTTCCAGTCATGCTTCAGCTCTGGTGGCTGCCAGAACCAGGACAGGAAAAGATACAGGTTTTAGAGGCAGCTGCGGAGGTCAGTCTTGAGGTACAGAGTACAATTGCTAGCTTTGAGGCTCAAGAGGCAGTTGTAGCAGCAGCCATAGAAGCTTCCTGGTATCTGCATCATAGTTCTGAGTTCCCTCTTAGGACCTAGTAGTCCAGTAGGGATCCCCTAAGTGGGAGCTCATTTTGCTATTCCAAAGATTTCATAAAACTAAAGTCCCTTTGGCTGTAAATACCTAGAAAAACATAGTCATGCTTCAGACAGCTATTTCTGTGTACTAACCACTACAGAACTCTGAGGACTAAGAAAACAAGGATTTATTACTTACCATGACCTTGGGTTTATCTGGGATCAGCTGGGCAGTTCCTCTGCCTCCAATAGTTGGCTGGAAGTACTCACAAGGCTGCACTGAGGAAGGAGCTCTCTTGAGGCTAGAACACCTAAGAGAGACTCACATATCTGATGTGGTGTCCTAGTACATTTCTTGTGACCTCTCTCTCTACATAGACTTTCTTCACTCAGTAGTTTAATCTATAAATTAGCTAGATGGTTTTCAAGAGGCAGGGAATGGAAGCTGCCATGTCTCTTTGATTTATGCCTGGAACAGATCCACTATATTCTATTGGTTAAAGCAAAAAATATTCTATTGGTTAAAGCAAGTCTTGATGCTCCCAGACCAAGTCTCCATCTTCTGGTAGAAGGGATAGAAAGTGTGTGGCACAATTAGCACATGGAATAGGCATGAATCTGTGGCCACAGGACTGGTTAAAGTTAGAAAAAAGTCATCTAAACAGGAGAAACACGAGAGGAAAAGTCCATGCACAACAGATCTGAAATCAACACAGAAGAGAAAGGGTTTAGGAGGAGTAGAAAGGATTTGGGTAGGAGGCAGTCTGGCTACATCCTCCATTTTCATATTGTAACTTCATACCAGGAATTTTATCCATTTGTGTAGGAAACATTTCTTCTGTATATAGTGTTATAGCTCCTTATGTGCTGGTACAGAAAAGTTCTACCTTCAAGGAGATAAAGAATAGGTTACAAGAGAATGATAATCCAAAAACATACAGAGAGGTCTGCTGTGATGGGCAGACAGGAAGCCAGTCTAGCAAAGCCTATTTTAAGGATAGTGTTGAAGGCTTGCTAGAAGTTTGACTGGATGAGTGGATTTAGTTGAAGGAACTACCACAGATATGCAAAAGAGTATCGTTTTCCTATCTTTTGCTTCTAGTCATGATGGGATATATAATTAATTGTGAGAATAACTGAGAAGGTGATATGAAATATGTATTTGTGGGTGTGTGTGCATGCTATTTTTAAGGTATAGACAAAATATCAGTGAGAATAAAGAATATGTGCACACTATAATTAGTGAAACACCTATATATATGTAGAGATCATCACACCCAACGGAAAAATACATATTCTTTGTAAAAAATAATTTTAACTTTTAAAGAGTAGTTTTAGGTTCACAGAAAACATGAGCAGGAAGCACAAAGAATTTCCATACACTCCCAGCCCACACATACACACAACCTCTCCCCCTATGGACATCCCACAGTGCAATGCTGTTTTGTTGGAATTGACTAGCTAGTAAGCTCATAGTTCATATCAGAGTTCATTCTTTGGGTTGTAAATTTTATAGGATTTGAAAATATATGAATAATGATGTGTAGTCCCATTACAGAATTGTGCAAAATAGTTTCATTGTTTAAAACCCTCCTGGCTCTATTATTTGTTCAAAACCACTTATCTCTCTACTGTCTTCATAGTTTTTCCTTTTCCAAAATGTCATGTAGTTGGAAGCTTCTCAGATTAGCTTAGTTCATTTGATAAACTGAATTTAAGTTTCTTCTATGTCTTTTCACGTCTTCATAAATCATTTTTTAGTGGTAGATACTATTTTTCTTGCATGTGGCTTATATGAAGTGCTCCCCTCACCAAGATTCTTGTACTGAAATATTGATCTTCAATGCAGCAATGTTTGGAGGGGGAGTGTTTTTAAAAGTTGCAATTTGTCTAGAAAAGAATCACATGTAAAGTGAGGGTCAAAGGAAGTATGGTTGTTGAAGAGACTAGTACTATTAAGAAGAAGCCAAGTACATTGCACTAAGACAGCAGGAACAGTGGCAGCTGGCCTTGGTACCATATGGTACTGGTTTTACAGGCATGCAGAATGCAAGAGATATAATGTATAGATGCTTCCACTGAGATGTCAAATGAAGGCCAGGGAGTCTAGGTAACATGTGACAGGGTCATAGTCCCCACTGGAAGCCCATGAGAGGGTGATGCATAAATCTGTGGCAGTAAAGCTGAAACTATAGTGGAGACTTCACGACGCTGGGGATGTGAGGACCATGAAACGTCTGCTAAGGAAAGCTGTGGGCAGTGAGCAGAGCCTGCCCAGGAGAGAGGCCATGTGGGCTGCAACTGGCAGGGTCACATGAAAAAGGCTGCCCAAGCCTTTTAGAGTCACATCATGCAACTATGTGCCTTGGACGAAAGATTTGGAGCTACAAGATTTAATGTTTGCCTTGCAATGTTTCTCTGTAGTTTTGGCCCTGTTTCTTTCTCTTCTTCCTCTTTTTCCCTTTCAGGACAGGAATGTGCCTTCTGTACCACTGTTTCTTGGGAACACGCAACTTTCGTTGTGAATTGCATGAGAGGGTTCACAGCTAAGAATTTGCCTTGAATAACATGTAGAACTTTTGACTTGGACTTTTGAACAATGTAACTGTTGAAAATTTTGGAAGGAATTAATTCATTTTCCGTTGTATACAGGATAGGTACATAATGTTAGGCAGAATTATGACCTTATTATTTTCTCTATCTGAAGATTAAATATTGGTTAAGGAGATGTGTTTAGATATCATGTCAACGAGGGGTGGATTTCCTGTGGTTAATCTTGTTGGTCAACTTAATTGGCTTGAGATGCCTAAGAGATTAGTGGAATACATTTCTGGCTGTGCCTGGGAGAATCATGAGGATGTAACCTTGAGGACCATGTCTGGTCCCTTATCCCCTTCCCTCAGGCTCTTCTTTGCTCACTCTGCTTTTGGGTTGCCATGAGGTTAGTGGTTTTTGCCCACCATGTCCTTCTGCCGATGCTTCTGCCTCAGAGCCAAATGATCATGGGCTGAAACCTCCGAAACTGTGAACCCAAATAAATACTTCTTTCTTAAAGTTGCATATGTCAGGTATTTTGCCCCAGAAATGAAAAGTAGATGAATACACACAGTATAGACGTACTATATTCCTCTACATGTACGCACAGTCACCAAGGCATATGGTTGTTTTCAAGCCATGACAACCAAAAGTAAAGCTGTTATAAAGATCTGAGCACAGGATTTTGTGTGGACAAAGGTTTACTCATTAGGTAAATAAACAATAATGAAAGACTACTTGACAGTTTCATATAAAACTGCATACACTTACTGTATTCCTAGAAATACACCTAACACAGTGATGGTGAACTTTTCAGAAACTGATGCCCAAATGACAACCCAAAGCCCACATATTTAGTGCAAAGTGCCAACACAGCAATAAAAGAATACCGAAGTTTTAGTTTAAGAAAAAAACCAAAACCTCATATATTAACATTTTTGTCTTCAAAGAAAAATAACACGTGTGCCTATAGTAACAGAGGCTTGCCACCACTGTCTGAATACATACCAAGAATGTGACTGATAGATTTATGGTAAGCATATGCTTAGCTTTAATATATTTGCTAATTTATCTCAGTTATGCTGCTGCTTTCTCTTAGTTTACTGAAAAGAAAGCTTTGTGCTATTATCTAGTTCTTCCTTGTAAGAGAATCTTTTTTGTCTAAGTCATGTACTCTGAGTAACAACTTTGAAGATAATGATGCAAAGTGTTTTAACTATTGTTATTATTTTGTTATTAAAATTATTTTACTTTTTTCATAAAAAAAGAAATTGCCAAGCTGTCTTCCAATGTGACTGCATCGTTGTGCATTCCCATCTGCCGTGGGTGAGAAATGCTGCTGCTCCGTATCCCTGTCAATATTTGGTGTTGTCAGTGTTTTGAATTTTCTCCACTCTAGTAAGTGTATCTTACTGCTGTTGAATTTGCAATTCCCCAGTGATAGATGATACTGAATGTTTCTTCATATTCCTTCTTACTAGCTATATATCTTGTTTGGTGAGGTGTTTCTGTATAGTTGACCAATTGTAAACAAGTTGTTGATTCCCTGTGGTGGAGATGTGAGTGTTTTTGGTATATTTTGACTAACAGACCTTTCAGATGTGTATTCTGTAAATTCTTCCTCTCAGTCTCTGTTTTTTTCATTCTCATTCTCATCATGGTGTCTTTCACTGAGCAAAACTATTTAACATTAATAAAGTCCAACTTATAAGTGATTTCTTTTATGAATCATGTCCTAGGTGATCTGTCTAAAAGTCATTGTTAAGCCCAGGGTCATCTGGATTTTCCCCTCCATTATCTTTAAGAAGTTTTAGTTTAGCACTTTGCAGTTTTGCTTAAAATTCATTTTGAGTTAATTTTTCTGAAAAGTGTAAGGTCTGTGTCTGGACTCTGTGTGTGTGTGTGTGTGTGTGTGTGTGTGTATGTGTGTGTGCATACAGTTTTTCTGGTACTATTTGTTTAAAATACTATCTCTCCTCCATTGAAATGTTCTTGCCCCTCTGTTAACAATCAAGTGTCTCTATTTGCATGGGTCTGTTTTTGAGTTACATCTTATGTTCTACTGACCCATTTGTCTATTCTTTCCCTAATGCCACACTATCTTGATTATTGTGTCTCTAGTCTTAAGCTTGAGTAAAGTCAGTCCTCCGAAGTTGTTTCTCTCTTTCAATACTGTGTTAGTTATTATGATTATGGTCTTTCATTTCTCATATAAATGTCAGACTTAGTTTTCAGTAACTAGTACAAAACTCTCTAGGGCTTTCTTTAGAATTGAATTCACTCAAGTGGTAAGTTGGGAAGAAGTACCGTCTTGACAGTATTGAATCTTTGGATCGGTAAACATGGACAATTTCAACTTGGTGGTTTTTCATGTATCAATTTTATTTATATTTTTCCAACTTTAAATTCAAATATTTTATTTTTGTGGCTGTTAATATAAATGGTATATTTTAACTTTAAAATTTTAATTGCTCATTGCTTGTATATAGGAAAGTGATTGACTTTTAATATGAAGCATGGATCATACAACTTTCCTAAAATTGTTTACTCATTCCAGGGCTTTCTTTTTTTGCAAATTATTTTCAATATTCTATATAAATAGATGATCTTTTTATGAGGCATATGAAAAAGCATTCAGTATCATATGTCACTGGGGAATTGCAAATTCAACAACACATACACTTCTTAGAGCCTCATAAAAAAGATTCTTATTTCTTCCATTCCAATTTGTATACCTCTTATTTCTTTTTCCTGTCTTATTGCATTATCTATGGCTGCCAGTGCAGTATAGAAAAAGAACGGTCACAGGAGATATCCTTGAATTGATCTTAATTTTGGCAGGAAAATTTGTAGTCTTTCATCAAATACGTTAGTGGTAGACTTTTGCAGATATTTTTTATCAAGTTGACAAAGTTTGCTACTCCTAGCTAGAGTTTTTCTTTTAAATTATGAATGAATATTTGAGTTTGTCAAATGTTTTTATTGCATGTTGATTTGATGGTTTTTTAATTTTAAAGATAAAATAATGAAAGCATATTAACAAACAAACAGACATGAACAAAACAACACCAAAACAATAAAAGCGATACAGAATTTTAGACAAGGTGATAAGAAATTAACAATGGTTGTGCTGGTGAATTACATTAGTTGATTTTTAAAAGCTGAAGCAGCTCTCAGATTGTGTAATAGCTGGAATAAATCCTATTTCATCATGCTGTTTAATTCCTTTTATATATTGCTGAATTTGATTTGCTAATACTTCGTTAAGAATTTTTCCATCTATGTTCATGAAACATTGGTTGTCTTTCTTTGTAATGTCTGTTTGGTTTGGATATTAAGATAGTAGCCTCACTTTTATAGGCAAATGGTCACAACTAGAGGCCATACTCATAAGCGAAATAAATCAAACATACATGTGCAAGCACCGCATTGTTTCTCTAGTGTAAAGTCTGAAAGAGTTAATTTAAACTGGGAGATATGATAGACATTGGGAATTGATAGGAAAGCACTCATAGGTAAAGGATAACTGGAATATGGGAAAAGAGAAGGGAAAGAAGGAGAAAGTTTGTATATATATATATGCAGGATAGTTAACACATGTGTTCTACTGTCCTGTATTTCCTTGCTGAAAGAAACTGTCAGTGAGGCATTGGTTGATTAGCTTTGTATGTCTATATGTGTTTTCATGAGAAGCTACATTGAAGATATCAATATGTAATACAATAAGCATTGTTAATTCCCTACCACTCTGTTTGTAACTCTGTAATGTCTGTACTGATCCTTTGCTATTTTGTAAAATGTTGTCGGTCTGTTAGTATTTTCCTCCTTTTATTTCTAAAATAAGAAAAAAAAAGATAGTAGACTCAGAATGAGTTAGAATGTACTCTCTGCTTCTGTCTTCTAAAAGAAATTGTAGAGAATTAGCATACTTTTCTAAGTGTTTAATATAATTTACAAGCCAACTCATTTAGAGAGGGTGCTTTCTGTTTTAGGTTATTAGCTACTGATTCAATTTCATTAACAGAAAAAGGTCTATTTATAGATTATCTATTTCTTCCTGTGTATATTTTGGCAAGTTGTGTTATTCAAAAAACTGTGTTACTTCTGCTGGATCATCCAATTTGTGAGCATAGAGTGGTTCATAGCAATTCTTTTAATCCTGTTAATATCCATGAGAATTGAAATAATATCCCTTTTTTCTTTTACGGTGTTAGTGATTCATATCTTCTATGTTTTTCTTACCATCAATTTACAGATATTTTCAAAAGCATCCTTTTATTTCATTAATGTTTCTCTATAGAATTTCTATTCTTTTATTTCATTGATTTCTACTCCAATTTTTATTATTTCTTTTCTTCTGCTTGCTTTTTTGGCGTTGTTTTTGTTTTTTTGAGACAGGGTCTCACTATGAAGTTCAGGCTGGCCTTGAGCTCACTTTGTAGCCCAGGCTAGTCTCGAACTTAAAATGGTCCTCCTGCGTCAGCCACCCAAGTGCTGAATTACAAGCATGCGCCACCATGCCTGGCTTGTTTGTTTGTTTTTGAGGCAGGGTCTCGCTATGTAGTTCAGGCTGTCCTTGAACTCATGGTGATTCTCTTGACTCTGCTTCCCAAGTGTTAGGACTGTAGGCATTCGCCACCATGCTCGGCTCTCCTGCTTATTTTTGGTTTAGTTTGTTCTTCTTTTGGTTTCCTAAGCTAGACACTTATGCTATTTGTATTAGATCTTTCTTCTTTTTTAATATGCGCTCTCAATGTTGTAAATTTTATTCCAAGTACTATTTTTACTGCATTCCACAACTTTCAAAACATTGTATTTTTACTCTCATTTTGTACAGTCTTTTAAAACATATGTGGAGGATAAATAAAAACTGCTGGATTCTTAGACAAAAATTAATACACAAATTATACAAAAATTGCAATCCCATAAAATCAATTCCATATGAAAACTGCATATCTTCCCAAATATTTAGACCTATTTAAAAGTTTTACAATTTTCTCCCTACTCCTGAGTACTTGAGTTTTTTATACTCTCTTAAGTTGTGTCTTTGGTGTATCTAACTATATATATATACATATATAGAAAATATAATTTATATATATATATCAAATATATATGCAAAGTATATAAATAATTTTATACCATTTTAAATAACTTTGGCATATAATATATAGACTTTATGTTACATTTATACTATTTTAAATGATATATTTGTCATGTATGCATACATATACAATACTATTGCTTAGAAAAATTTACATTGCAAAGTTATCAGTTGTTCCCAAGTTGATGAATTGATTTACTGATTCACTGGAAATCAATTAAATACTCTCTGAATGTTCCTTCTTTTGTAAAATTTTACTTTTTTCAGGTGTCTGTAAAGTTGGATTTCCTGCTCTGGCTGTGCAGCAATTTTAGCCTGATTATTTTGTAGCATGCGTGGTCCTTTTCTTCCACGTCACCTCTGCAAGGCTGAAATAACTTCTATGCTCCCTGGTACAGGAAGGGGAACAATGTTTTTCAACATCTAGAACAGGATAGAAATTATTATCTCAACAGCTTGTGTTGCACTTTCCCACAAAGAGGTATCATCTAGTGGGCCTGTTCATTACCTTCAAAATGATTTTTATCTTTCCATATTTCTTCAGCTTGGCTCAAAGTCATTTCCTTAGCTTGGATTTCCCCTCTGCCTACCTCATTTCCAATCATAATTCAAGTTGTCTCTTCCTTTGATTCCTTCCTGCTTATTTATTGAGGACAGACAACGTCCCCAGAGCTGTTTGTCTGCATCACCTTTCATATTGTTAATTTTATAATAAGTTTTCTACTATCTTGTATAATTTTAGCTCTTTGGAGGGGCAGGAATGGTGTCATTTAAGTCTTTTATCTTCCACACTACCATTAGGTATCATTTTCATTTGATGTACATTTATGGAGCAGTTATTAATAAAACATCATTTGTTATTGTGAAATTTTTATACTAATAATCTGAAAATATTTTAATTTGAGAGATTAATTTATGTGTCTTCCACATAGGTAAAAAATTTCTTCCCTTAGTATGTATGCATTCTTATTCACTGTGATTTAATATGATTAAAAGTTCTTTGAGACAAACATACTGTCTGGCACTTAAATTTTTAAACTGATACACGATACTTTTGCTCTAATCTGTATCATGGACTGTTTTGCTGATAGTGGACTTGACATCCTTTCTGTAATACTCAAGGAAAAAATGAAATGTTTTAAGTGATACATTACAAGTGACATATTCCTAAATAAGTATGTGCAATACAGGTTCTTTTATGCTACTGTGATTGCCATTGCATGTCAACTCAATAGGATTAAGAAATGCCTAGTAGATCACTTCTGGCATATCTGTGGGCTCATTCCACAGAGGACTAGGATGTAGCCCAACAAACTGGGAAGAAGACACAGCCTAATTTGGGGTGGCTTGTAGCCAGGACAGCGTGAAAGGGAAAGAAGAAAGAAGTCAGCTTGTATTTTGTAAAGCTTCCTTCTGCTTGAGCTGATCCTTCACAATTTACATAGCCTGTGTATAGCACACTCCACCTTCTTTAGCCTTTCAGTGTGAATTCAGACTATAGCCTTGCCAAGGAGTTCCCAGCCCTTCCATCTCAGACTAGTGCCACGTCCTGGGTCTGTCTTGTTCTGTGGCTTGCAGATTCTTAGGCTGTGCCCTTGCTGGGTCTTTTGGTGCTCTAGCAAGCAAGTGTCCATTGTGGACTCTCCCACTTCTGATCCTTTAAGCTTAACTAATAAAGCCCCTTCGTGAAAATATACACATAGCTTAAAATTTTTTCTATTGGTTTTGTTCCTCTAGAAAACCCTAACCCATATGGCAATAATTAACATAAAAATAATAGGCATATAATTCAGTGAGCTCAACAAACAGAAACAATGTCATATTTTTATTTTAGTCAATTCATTCAACAGGTATTTATTATAAACCAGGCAATGTTGGGCACCGAAAGTAGAAAGCAAAGGAGATACATACCTATCAGTCATCCTCTCCTGAGACCCGTTCTAACTAAGGTAGAAAGACATGATGTAAGGAATAACATAATTGATTATTAGTTACAAATGTGGTAAGTGTTGCCAAAGCAGATTGTTAGGCGAGTGTGTCATAGTGGGTGTGTAGCTAGTCTCCAGTACAATAAGGAAAGGCCTCTCTCCTTTATTCTGTTTCTTTGTATTGAAAGAGAATTAGTTCAGCGTAACCTTTGCAATAAGTAAGAAGTTTCTTCAACTGCAAAAGTAGAAATGTAGAAGAGTAAAAATAATTTACTTTACCATTCTACTAAATTTAAGAATGATAATTGTACCATGGGCTTTGAAAATTAAAGAAGCAATTTAGGCATGATTTAGATATTTACCAAAGTAAAAGTAAAATTAAAAAAACACTCTAATCTGGATAGCTCATGTATCTCATTATCAAATATAAAAACTCAGAGATGAGTACACTGAAAGATGGGTTTGGAGAAATAATCAGCTTTGACTTCAGATCTCATGAAGTGATACCTTCAGTTATTTAGAGCAAGGTATGGCAAACATTTGATTCATCTGTGGTTGAGTTTTGGCACTGATACTCTCATTTGTAACAAGATAATTTAAAGAGTCCAATATTTACTTTGAAGGAATTCATGCCCAACTGTGGGTTGAGTGATCACTCTTGTTAAAGTAGGGGTTATTTGATGCCACCCTGCAGAGTACTGCGCTGCAGATCACCCAGTCTGGTGAAAGCACACCTTCCTAGAAAACTTACTTGCAGACTTTTGCTTTTATACATGTGTTAGTTACCTGTGGCTGTTGGACTTGTGACTGTGGCTTGTAGTTCTAGCTGAAAATAGCATACATTTTTTTTCTTTTTCAGTTTTGGAAACCAGATGCAGGAAGTCGGTTTCAAAGGTCACATTCCTGCCTTTACCCGCTTCTAAAGTTTAATTTTTGACTGCCTTTCTTTATGTCTATTTTGCTATCATGAGGGATATCAGAGTAGCGACTTTCAGTCTCCCTCTGCCCCATACCCCGATCACTTTCCCACTCTCTTGTCCACCCCAAATCTCCTTCTCATGAGAAAACTTGTGATGATGCTTGGAGACTGCCCAGATATCTCAGATCTTACCAGCTCCAATGATATCTGCACAATCTGTTTTTGGCATATAAGGTAATAGTTACAGGTTCCAGGGCTTAGGACATAGATAACTTTTTTGAGAGAAGGGACTTTGTTATTCTACCATAATGTTTCTCTTTATATCCATGTATTATGCCTATAGCTTTGTGAGCAGTCCCAGGGTTGGTTTAAATTTTATTTATGTTTTACTTATTATGTTTAGATTTTGTTTGTTCTTTATTACACAATGTTTTTAATTATTAATTAATATATTAATTATGCGGTGTTGTTATCTAATAAAATGTTATTAGATAATATATTTATTTTTTACTAGAAAATACAATCTTCAATTTCTTTTCAAAATTTTCCTTCATTTTAGTGGACTCTGTAGAAAGAAACTCTTTCTTTGGCTGTATGCAGAGAAGACATAGCTGCCTGTCCATTCTTTTGCCAGATGTATAACAGTCAAAGTCACTAGTCTTTATTTTCAGTTATAAAATGCAATCATTAACTATAATTTTCTAAAGCTATGGCCCAGTCAACCTCTACAGTTTCTCTTCTTACCAAGGGGGACTCCATCCTTTTGTGAAGCCATATGTTTCATTTATTGTTTTGTTTAAGATTATTGAAATGGCTATATAAAGCATGAAGAAAAGATGTTGAAATGTCCATGGCAACCCAATGCTCTCTGACACTCCAACCCTAAAGAAAGTTTTTGGAAATACCTTCCACTCCAGCATTTTCTAAGTACTGATGATTACAATAAAACACTGTGAATTATACAATATTATTATCCTTCAGTAACCTACCAGGGAGACAAGTTGCACACAGCAGATGACAGTTTGGAACTTATCGAAAAAGCTAAGTAGATCTTCAATTTGTTTTTTTTAAAAGATTTGTATTAGTTGAGATGTTTTAAGTGAAAGACATAAAAAGCCCAACTCAAATTTGGAAATATAATGAAGAGATTTTTTTTCTAGTTTCAGTAACTAGATAAAGATTCAGATATAGAATACCTTCTTGGTTTGATTTAACTTAGTGATTTAAAATGCTATTAAAGACCCAGCCTCCTTTGGCTTCTGAGCTTTGCCTTCTATATATCATCTTCTACATACTGTTTTCCTGTCATGGTCAGGTGTAAGCTACTAAGAGGACATACATAGCAGAGCAGGTACATGCATCCATCATTCATGAACTAATACAAAGCTAATTTTGGCTTACCATGTACTACATCTCTGCCAAAGAATTCAAGTGTTTGCATTTGTTTATGCCAAACTACGTAGGGCATCAGGCATTAAGCATTTTTTTAAATGATGCTCTTATTTATCTGTAGGAAGAAGTGAAACTTATAGGTTGCGATAAAATGAAGCTGAGAAAATTTTCTTTTTTCCACTTTTTCAAGGAATAGCATAGCGCAATTTGTAATAGCTAAATTGTGGAAACATCCCAAATGCCCATCAACTGAGGAATGGATAAAAAAGATGTGATTTTTATATAATGGAATATTACTCAGCTATAGAGATAAACTGGAGGCTTTTACAGGTAAATGGATGCATCTAGACCATACTCATAGGTGAAATAAATCAGACTCACATGTGTAAATATCATATTGTCTCCCAGTGTAAGAACTTGAAAGAGTAAATAAAATCTAAAAGGTACAATAGATATTGTGAAAGGGAAAGAAACTGTTCAAAAGGAGGGAACGACTGGGATGAGGGAAAAGAAAGAAGGGAAAGAGTATGAATATGTATGTATACACAAGTTAGCTAAGATAATTGTGCTACTAATTTCTATTTGGTTATTGAAAAGAACAGTTAATGTTTAATTGTTTGATCAATTTTACATGCCTATATTTGTTTATCTGAGTAACCAGTTTGAAGATACCAATATGTAGTACAACAACTATTGTTAATTTCATATCACCTTGTCTGAAATTCTGTATTGCTTTTATTGTTTTTATGTAGTTTCCTTTATGTCTGTGTATCTGTTGATATGTTTCAGTTCTTGTATCTTGAAAATAAAAAAAACTTAAGACAACTTTATTGAACAACAAAAAAAAGGAATAGCATAGTTACTTTTACTTTTGAATTTCACTGTCAGAAAACTTTGACATTATAAATCTGTTGATGTATATATCAGTCAGTGTTTTACTAGAGAAACAGATATAACACAAGATATACAAATGTATAAGAAATTATAAGATCAGTGTTTGATGGTTATGCACAAAATCGAATGAGGAAGCGTGCAGAGGGTGTCTGCACACTGGAATCTGAAGAATTCAGTCCAAGTTCTTGAGCTCACTGTAGTGTCCTTTGCAAGTCTGTATCAGGAGGCTGAGGGGTCTGCAATGCAAGGCTGAGGAGCATACGTGGAAGGCTGAAGGACCCACACCCAAAGCCAGAGTCTGACCTGGAAGCCAGGAGATGACATCCAAGCTGAAGGTGAACACTAGACGTCCTCTGAAGGACATAAGCAGATCAGTCCTTCCTCATTTCCCCTTTATACCATCCAGGCAACTAGAGTGGGTCTTCTCCACCTTAGGGTGTAGAATTGCTGAGCTGCTTTAGTTAAGCTTCTCTTAGCTAAACTTCTCAAATTGACAAAATCAATCAACCAGTACAATGTAATTGCAATTTAAGCATATCTGTAAGAGAGTGTTCGCATATGAAATTGGATTCCCAAGTTCCAAAGGTTAGGATATAGATACTTTCTGGAAGACTAGGGGCATTTTCATCTTACCATAATATATTTCTTACTTGTATTATGATTCCTAATGGTCCTAAACTCAACTTGCATCTCAATTTTTAAATAGTGGATTTACACCAAAATATTTTAGCAGTTGATTTTTTTATCTTTGTCCGTTTTAAGGATTTGGAACATTTCTTCCTTATATAGAAAATATCTCCATTTTTCTCCTCATCATGAAATTCCACTAATTTTGTTTTTATTCTCAGGAGGATTAGGGAAAGATAAATTGTTGAATGCTTCAAGAGGAAGTTGATGTGTTCATTATGTTTAGTAACTAGGTATATTATTTCATTATTGCTATGTAACGAATCACCCTTAAAATGGTGATTCGTTACATAGCAATAATGAAATAATAAAATGCTGTATTAAAATCCAGGCTATCACTACCACTGATAGGTAAAGAAACTAAGTTCTATATTCCTCTCTGGCACAGTGTCAGGGATTATCCAAAACCAAGACATTGGAAACATCCTGCTCTCATATTCTGTGCCTTTGAGGAACAGTCTTTTTGTCCTAAATAATTCTGGTAGAAAAATACGGCATGTGTAAGGCCCTGCCTTCGATCCCCAGCACCAAAATCTAAATCAAAGCAAACACAAAAACCTTCTTCCCTCCATCTACTGATCTTTCAATCTTTGTTCTTCCAATCTTTTGATTTATCAATTATTGATCTACCTACCTACAAGGGCTGATCAAAAACTACAGTATGTTTAAATTTTAAAAATTTTATTATAGTGAAAGATAAATTACCATTAATCCCTTTCAATATACTCTCTTCATTGCAAACACAGTCGTCCCAGCATTCTTGATGGTTTCTGAAGCAGTGCCAGAAGTCCTCTTCCGTGTTTTTATCAGGTGGAACGAAAAATATGGTGACGCTGCTGGTAATTGCAGCCTTGTAAAATCGTTATCATGTGTCCTTGTCCATGTTGTTCATGAGAACGGCACTGTGCAGTGTCTGGTTCTTCTCCAAAGCCAAAAAGGACCACAAAAGATCAATGTTTCCGATCACTTCAGGACACCGAGACACCCGTGACAGTGCAACTAGAGATAGGAAAGACAGGAATGATGGGATAAGTGTGGCTGAGGTGAAGGTGAGTATCTGGAGGGAGATTAATGCAATATATATTGTATTGAAATAAATTTTATTTTTAATGTGAGCATTCACCCTATAATTTGTTCACATCTCATCTCTCTCTGTCTCTATGACCTCTTCAGAATCTGAAATTCTATTGGAAAAAGCTCTGAGTCGTCATTTTATTTCCCATGGGTAAGAGAGCAGTACTTCATCAGCAAACTGAGAAGCAAAAGAATATTGGGTTAGGAAGCAGGGTCTCCTCCGAGTGCTGATGTTATTTTGCTCTGTGCGAGAGCCCTGTACAGTGAAATTAGACCAACTGTCTCCAAATCACATGGCTTTGGGTATAAAATGAGAAGTGATCAAGTGAAGTTAGGCTTGGTTACTGTTGTGCCACTGGTGATGAGTACCTCCTTGGGGGTAGATGGGATCTTTGGCTTTAATTAAACACCCAACCTTTCCACCTTTGGGTTTTGAAGTCTCTCCCATTAGCGAGGTAACTCACATTTCTGTGTCTTTTTACTTTACCTCATGTGACTTGCTTTAAGTACATGAAAAGGACAGTTATGATGGCATGCCAGTGCTGAGCCCAGGCGTGAAGAGGGTTGTGTGCTCTCCTGGCCTTTTTCCATTTTTGGCACTGCCTTGAAGAGCAGCTTCCTAGCTAATCTGCTGGTGCCAGGAGGAGGATGAGTGAGGCAGAGCCAGGCATCCCACAGTGACCCAGTGGATTTTCCAGCACGTGAGCAAAACAAACTCTTTTGCTTGTGCGATGCTGAGCTTTTGATGCTTATTATGCCGCACTGTCAGAGCTATGGAACTAATTTGCTCTGTTTTTCCTCGGAACAGTTTCATTCTCTGTATCACGAGGGCCTCAGGATAGGGCTGGAATACCAACTTCAGATTACCTTTAGGCAGAAAGGAGAAAAATAAATGAGGGAAGGAAGATGGTGTTTGGAGAAATTATACGCCCCATCTATAAAGCAGAGCTGGCCCTTGGCTCCAGTCAAATGTGATGGTGCAGGAATGTGTTGCCAATTCTATTGAATGTTAATAAAATCCATAAAGCTTGATTTTTAATGGAAACTTCCAAAATTTAATTTTTTAGGAGCTAATTAATAAGTTTTAGAACTCTGTAATAGTAGGACATATGATGGTATTAATAGCATATATATATTCTCTTTTATTAGTAGAATATATATATACATATATATACAGATATATAAACATAAATATGCATACAAATATATACAATACATATATATATTCTAGGATCATGCTTATCAGTCTTTAGGCTCTCAAGTATGTGTGTTCCTTTTGGCTGTAATGTTTAATAACCATTAACAACAATGCATTGTAAAACCATGGTCTACCCCAGCTTGTTCTAGGTGTATTTACTTTATAGTAAACTCAGGAAAAATCTCATTTAAAATACACACAAAACCTGCTTCTGTGCTTCCTATTAGCTATCTTACAAATATAGTCACAACATAGAAGCTAAAACAGCAAACAAAACTCAAGTGAAACAAAAAATATCTCCAACTACCTAAAAATAAAAAAAAGACTTCAGCTATCTCAAAAGTTTAAATATATATTGAAAACCCAATTGTATTTAGAAATCATTTTTTTTTCTTTTAAACCAGAGGGTCTATTTTCAACTTGGAAATCTATTTTTACTTTTCACAATGTAAATATTTAAGATGACTTATTGTTTTTTTAAGTAGTCTAAGTTACTTCTGAAATATAGTCTGTGTATATCAACACAGATCAGTGGAGAATATAAATTTTTAATTTCTTTAAATGATTTTTCTTAGTAAACTAGCCATCATCCAGAAAAATGACTTGGCATCTCTATTAAAAGAAAGGGGATTAGAAAGCATTCGTTCAATCTTTATTAGCTTCCACCTATTAGGCTAATAAGAGGGCTTCCATCTCCGGATTTCCTCCACCATGGATTATAAACCTGGGATAATTAAATGGGAGGAATATAACCTCCTCACCGGGTTCTTGATTAGATTAATAATTATACATGACTTGCAAAACAAAAATCTCTGTGTGTGTGTGTGTCAATTTAATTTAAATAAAATGTAGTTAGTGCCACCCAACTGCGCACTGGATACAGGGTAAGGAATTCACAGAACACAGAGCAGGCAATTCTTGCTCTCAAATAATGTAGATTAAATGAAGACTGACTGGAAGAGTCAGTACCTGGGGATATTTTATTTTATATTTAGAATAATGGGTTAAGGTACATTAGTTACAATTATTTTATATTTCATTATGCTTGTAAAATTGTGGTACATCCTCTGCATTACTTTTTATTAATGTTTTTGATTCCTTAGCAACAGCAATGAAAAGAAAAGGACATTTGACATCCGTTAAGTGTCAATGATGATCTAGGTTATTTTATTTAATCTACACCAGGATCCTTGCTAATAAAAGCAGTGGTACCCATTTTGCAGAGAAAGGAGACTGAGATTCGGATGATTGATTATACCAGCAAAGACATCACTTTCTCCCAGAATCTTTCTGGGTCTTTATGGTTTGGATAAATTTCTCTGTGGGCACCCTACAATTTGCCATATACTTCCCTCCCACAACTTAATAACATTTTCGCTTAGTCTCAGCCTCTCCTGCTGGACCATGAACTCTGGAAGGCTTGAGGTTGGGATAGATTTTCTAGCAAATGTCCATGAAATGTTTACATCCCGTCCACTTCAGACAATCTGTAAGTGGCAGAAGCTAGAGTTACCATTGAGGTTTCTCTAAATACATAGAAGGAGAAACATCTAAACTTTCTGTCCTCTAAAAGCTTAAAACTCTCCCACACTTCTGATAAATATTCTCAGTTCTTATCTTCATTTAGAAACTGAAATCCATATCTAGTGCATGACTGACTAAACAGCAATGCTTCCCAAACCAGCACAGTGATGAGAATCACTTGAGAACTTCAAAAACAAACTAAGTTCGTTGATCGCTCCCAAACTTGGTAGACCAAATTCTGAAGAGAAAGGGCTTGGGAATCTGTTTAAAGCATCCTAACTGATTCTTACTGTTGAGCATAGAAAATACTGCTTTAAGGCAACTTGGAAATTATAGTAGGATGCGTAGCGAGTTGGGTCTGTAAGAAGAAAATTATTTTATCTGCTTTTCCATCTAGAGATATGGAAGGCAGTATTAACTCAGAAAAGATTTATTATTATTTTTTTTAAGGACAGAAATAGTTTGGAAGTCCTCTGGTATGATGAGAAGAGCTGACACCTGATGCTTCAGGACTAAGAAAAGGTCGCCCTCCTAATCTAAAATAAAGATTTAGGGAGGAGTTAAGTGAATTACATAATAACCCAGAAACCCAGAAAGAAGGCATCAGCTCTGAAACGCTCAGATAAGTGAGCCAAAAGTATATAAAATAAACTTAGTGAAATGAGTCCATGGACCTCTCACAAGGAATAGGGACAGAGAATGGTAATGAAGTATCTGAAATTAAATCACCACATGGTCACAAACAAAGGTAGGGCTGCACTGACCTGAGGGTGACAGTAGGAATCCATAATTTCATGGATATTTTTGTTTCAGGCCTGTGTCGGTGGTCTTCCTTGTTAGCTCAATGGTTGCTCAAAAGAATCCAGAGAGCTCTGATGGAGTTGGCATACAGTTTACAAAACCTATTGATCTTTGGAAGGAGAAGAGTATGCAGCAGAGAAAATGGGTGCTTGTGTCTCCTATGCCGAATTTGGGTCCAGATCCAGCAAACCGGATATGCACCTTGGAGATGGTGGTTTTGCAGTGGACGAGTATCAGAGGAAAGCAGGGGTGGGGTAGGAGGAATGAGAGTTGCCACCTCATATGGAAACCCACATTGACATTTTGAAAGTCTTTGAGGAGAATTCTAGACAATGATCTCAACTATACTCAAAACCCTCCCTCTTAGCAGTACTGGGCAACTGGAAATTCCTCTGGATGCTTCCTTTAGAAGCCAGGACACCAAGTGTTGCTTCCAGCTATCAACTTGTGTTTCTTCTAATGTAGACTCCAAGGGGATGGGGAGTGACCAGTGATACATCCCCTAAGCCTGTGTTGCTGGGCATGTACATGGCTGTTGATATATATTTATTCAATCAATGAATGAATGAGTGAATACTTGAGTGAAAAGCCAGAACTAATAGACACATGGTCTTTATTCAAGGAGCTCAGCCTACCAGCAGAAATAGATAAGCCAAGACAAAAGCAAGCAAGACATCCAATGCTTTGGGAATGTGTTGAAAGAAGCCATTCGTTCTGAGTGGTGGAGGGATTCTTCTGTGGCAGCAGGAGCTGCGATGTGGGACAGACGTACTGTATGAGGTGGCCAGGAAAGGGTGTATGTATGGAGGCATAGAAGGGCATGGAGAGTTCAGGACAAATACAGAGTCCTAAGGGGATTTTCCTTGAAAGTATTGCCCCAGTGGATCTTCTTTCTTTCCATCCTTTAACTCTTTGCTTTTAAACCTTAACTGGTGCTCTAACAATATTTTATTTTGTTTGGATTTTTTTGCAGCAAATGTGTTTCATTTGTATACTTATTAAAGACATATTTAAGAAAAATAGTGAATAAAACCAATGGAGAAAATTTTGTCTCAGTTGTGCTGAACTTAAAGAAGACTCACCCCCCAGCAGGCAGTCTATGCTGTGGTTCCTGCTTTCTTCTCACCTTCAGCTCATAAATCACCTGGAACTCAGCACAGCGGCTCCTCAGTACCTACTCTCAGTTGCTGGGAAAGCCCTGTCCTGAGAAGTGCATCCCACACCCTTTGCTGGAAATGCTTTTCCTTCTTGCCCGATTTTCCTCCCTTCACCTGTCTGTTTCCTTCCTTTCCCTCAGTGATCAGTTTACACATAATTCCAAGAAGACATCTCAATGGCCCAATTTAAGTTTCTGCCCCTTCTCTGTGCCCCAAAGCACCTTGTCTATCTCTGACCATGGATGTGGACATGGGTACCTTGAATTCTGCCTAATCTGCATGGAGGCAGGTCTTTCTTTCTTTTCTTTCTTTCTTTCTTCTTTCTTTCCTTCCTTCTTTCTTTCTTTCTTTCTTTCTTTCTTTCTTTCTTTCTTTCTTTCTTTCTTTCTTTCTTTCTTTATCTTTCTTTCCTTTCTTTCTCTCTCTCTCTCTCTCTGTCTCTCTCTGTCTCTCTCTGTCTCTCTCTCTCTGTCTCTCTCTGTCTCTCTCTCTGTCTCTCTCTCTCTCTCTCTCTCTCACGTGGTACCACTCTGAAACACTTCTGACAATTGTAGATGCTGGCAATTAGTCTTTTCCTTTAAATATAAGGGGTGGCTGGATGTGATGGCCCACGCCTGTAATCCCAGCACTCAGGAGGCTGAGGCAGGAGGATTACTGGGAGTTC